>NW_028162374.1:0-113515 GCF_964263955.1 Coregonus lavaretus | reverse complement strand
TGTAACACTTTCAAAAATCAAATCAAATTATTGGTCGCATACACATATTTAGCAGATGTTATTGCAGGTGTAGCGAAATGCTTGTGTTCCTGGCTCCAACAGTGCAGTAATAACTAACAATACACACATCTAAAAAGTAAAGGAATGGAATTAAGAAATATATAAATATTAGGACGAGCAATGTAGGAGACTGGAGTGTAAATATATTTATAAACTGGGTAGTTCAAGCCCTGAATGCTGATTGGCCGACAGCCGTGGTATATCAGACCGTATACAAAACATTTATTTTACTGCTCTAATTACGTTGGTACGTTAATAGCAATAAGGCAGTTTTAGAACACCTACTCATTCAAGGGTTTTTCTTTATTTGTACTATTTTCTACATTGTAGAATAACAGTGAAGACATCAAAACTATGAAATAACATATATGGAATCATGTAGTAACCAAAAAAGTGTTAAACAAATCAAAATATATTTTATATTTGAGATTCTTCAAATAGCCACCCTTTGCCTTGATGATAGATTTGCACACTCTTGGCATTCTCTCAACCAGCTTCATGATGTAGTCACCTGGAATGCATTTCAAATAACTGGTGTTCCTTCTTAAAAGTTAATTTGTGGAATTTCTTTCCTTCTTAATGCATTTGAGCCAATCAGTTGTGTTGTGACAAGGGAGGGGTGGTATACAGAAGATAGCCCTATTTGGTAAAAGACCAAGTCCATATTATGCCAAGAAGAGCTCAAATAAGCAAAGAGCAACGACAGTCCATCATTACTTTAAGACATGGTCAGTCAATACGGAACATTTCAAGAACTTTGAAAGTTTCTTCAAGTGCAGTCGCAAAAACCATCAAGCGCTATGATGAAACTGGCTCTCATGAGGACCGCCATAGGAAAGGAAGACCCAGAGTTACCTCTGCTGCAGAGGATAAGTTCATTAGAGTTAACTGCACCTCAGATTGCAGCCCAAATAAATGCTTTACAGAGTTCAAGTAACAGACACATCCCAACATCAACTGTTCAGAGGAGAATCAGGCCTTCATGGTCAAATTGCTGCAAAGAAACCACTACTAAAGGACACCAATAAGAAGAAGAGACTTGCTTGGGCCAAGAAACACAAGCAATGGACATTAGACCGGTGGAAATCTGTCCTTTGGTCTGATGAGTCCAAATTTGATATTTTGGGTTCCAACCGCAGTGTCTTTGTGAGACACAGAGTAGGTGAACGGATGATATCCACATGTGTGGTTCCCACCGTAAAGCATGGAGTAGATGGTGTGATGGTGTGGGGGTACTTTACTTATGACACTGTCTGGGATTTCTTTAGAATTCAAGGCACACTTAACCAGCATGGCTACCACAGCATTCTGAAGCGATACGCCATCCCATCTGGTTTGGTCTTAGTGGGACTATCATTTGTTTTTTCAACAGGACAATGACCCAACACACCTCCAGGCTGTGTAAGGGCTATTTGACCAAGAAGGAGAGTGATGGAGTGCTGCATCAGATGACCTGGCCTCCACAAATCACCCGACCTCAACCCAATTGAGATGATTTGTGATGAGTTGGACCGCAGAGTGAAGGAAAAGCAGCCAACAAGTGCTCAGCATATGTGGGAACTCCTTCAAGACTGTTGGAAAAACATTCCTCATGAAGCGGTTTGAGAGAATGCCAAGAGTGTGCAAAGCTGTCAAGGCAAAGGGTGGCTACTTTGAATAATCAAAAATATATTTTGATTTGATTGAACACTTTTACTACATGATTCCATGTGTTATTTCATAGTTTAGATGTCTTCACTATTATTCTACAATGTAGAAAATAGTCAAATAAAGGAAAACCCTTGAATGAGTAGGTGTTCTAAAACTTTTGACCAGTAGTGAAGGTATCCAAACTTTTGACTGGTACTGTACAACAGCTCTGCAGGAGACATAATTTTTTTTGTGGAATAGCCCTGTAGTTTAACAAAGCTAGATTCGGATCTGTCTGAGTTGAGAGCTTTCTCAAGCAGTAGTTTCACTGTTTTGGCACCGTTCTCGACTAACCCATTAGACTGTGGGTACAGTGGGCTGGATGTGACATGCTTGAACCCGTACAGTTTAGCAAAATCACTGAAAGCTGAACTGTGAAGCGTTGTCTGTACGGACTACCTCTGCGACCCCATGACGAGCAAAGAATGACTTAATGTGAGTTATCACCTGACTAGCAGTAGTGTCCTTCAGCAAAGCTCTCTGGGTAATGAGAGTAATAGTCCATCATTACACAACGGGTGGGTCTAATCCTGAATGCTGATTGGTTAAAACCACATTCCAGCCAGTGTCTATTCCTACTTTGCCCCATGGTCTCAATACCTTTTTTTCCTCAACCCACATTGGCTCTTTGCTCTGTTTTGACCTGTATTTCTGGCATGTTTCACAGGCTGTAAGTGTCTGCTCTATATCAGCATTCATCTTGGGCCAGAATAACACTGCTTTTGCACGTCGTTTTGACTTTTCCATCCCTAGATGGTCCTTGTGTATTTTGATCAGAATGTTTTTCTGTAACACACTTGGTATCACAATTCTTGAACCCTTAAACAGAATTCCATCAAGTCCAGATAGCTCATCCCTGTATTGACCATAAGGGTATGGTATAGCTTGTACAGACTACCTGCATGTTATGGCTTGAATCACCTTTTGCAAACACTCATCTTCTGCAGCAGCACGTGAAATAACTGTCCACATTTCATCTGAGACTGGGCAACTCTCTCTGATAAGGTTTACATGTATGGTCTCGTCCTGCTCATATATATCTGGTTTGGTTCTGAGCTGTCAAAAGCTCTGGACAATGTGTCTGCCACTAACAATTCTTTCCCTGGCCTGTACTCGAGTTGCAAGTCATATTTCTGAAGTTTTAGAAACAGTCTCTGTTCCCTTGGTGGTGTGTGTGTTAGACCCTTCTTTGCAATAGTAACTTAAGGTTGATGATCTGTTTCAGCCCACACTGTTTTACCACAGACAAACACACTGCATTTCTCACATGCACATGACAGTGCCAATGCCTCTTTCTCAATCTGAGCATAGTTACACTCAGAAGTTGGCAGAGCCCTGGAGGCATATGCAACTGGGCGCCATCTAGTGCCATACTGCTGTAACAACACTGCACCTTAACCTGTTTAGAGGCATCTGCTGAGATTTAGGTTTTGAGCTTTTTATCATAGAACCTCAGTAGTGGAGCATGCATGATGTAGTGGACATTCTAATCAATAATGAGGAGAGACAGGGTCAATCACCAATCAGGATATTACTTTATTCAAAACTTATCAATAAGGTAATAAGTTGAGGCTGGTCGACCCAACAGTCTTGACACAAAGAATACTAAAGATCTTTTATAGCAAAGATACACCCTCTTAGTCTACATGACAAATAACAGATGTATGGAATGAGTCAAAAGGTGAGACTTGATATATGAGAAAGGAGTATCCCCAAGCCAGAAAGCATTTGCTATGAAGACTGTTCTTACTGTATGGAAATCAGAGTTTAGCCTCCAAAACAAGCTTCCTCTCATCATTATCCATACCCCAGCCATCTCTCCCTGGTACCTCATTACACCAACTCATTCTATGGAATGCGTTCTGTAGGTTTTATCACCAAAGGCATCGTTAATCTACTGTCAGTGTTAACAGACACATGAGAGTTCTAAAAACCCTTTTCCACTGCAGAAAACAACCATTTGATGCAATAACAGTATTAGAACATCATCTAGTCATTGTTATCCTCACAATGATCAATGCCTTGAGCTCCTCAAAACTCTTTCTGATGATTACTGTTCCAACACCAATCTGTAGTTTTACACAGTAGACTTCTCATCTGACTAGTGTGAGTTGCCAGATTAGGTACACATTAGCCCACATAGTTAACCAGCCCTAAGAACCTTTGTACGTCCTCTTGATCGGTAGGCAGTGGCATGTTCTTGATGGTGGTCACTTTGCTCTGGTCTGTCTGAACACCTTCACATGTTAGTTTTTCACCCAAGAAGGTTATTTCTGTCTTTCTGAATTCCCATTTGTCTGCATTTAGCTTTAGCCCATTATTTTACATTTTAGTCATTTAGCAGACACCCTTATCCAGAGCAACTTACAGTTAGTGAGTGCATACATTATTATTATTATTTTTTACTATCCCCCTGTGGGAATCGAACCCACAACCCTGGCGTTGCAAACACCATGCTCTACCAACTGATCTACATCCCTGCCGGCCATTCCCTCCCCTACCCTGGACGACCCTGGGCCAATTGTGCACCGCCCCATGGGTCTCCCGGTCACGGCCGGCTACGACAGAGCCTGGATTCGAACCAGGATCTCTAGTGGCACAGCTAGCACAATGCAGTGCCTTAGACCACTGCGCCACTCTGACTAGATCAAGTGCTGCTTTCAACCTGGTGTTGTGCTCTTCAAGAGTCTGAGCCCATATTAGCAAATCTTCAATGGACACTGTGGTGCCTGACACACTCTCAGATATATGTTGGACTGTCCTGTGAAAGACTTCTGGTGCTGAAGTGAGACCAAACGGGAGCCTTTTAAATGACTAGCTACCAAAAGGAGTATTGAAAGTACAAAGCCTTGTACTCTCCTTGTCTAGCCTGATCTGCCAAAACCCTGAAGAGGCGTCTAGCTTTGAGAAGTATTTAGCCCCTGCTATGTCCCTGAATATCTTCCCTCTGGTAGGCAGCTGAAAGGGTTCCCTTTTTACATGCTTGTTTAGCTCTTTTGGATCCATACACAGTCTGAGCGAGCCGTCTTCCTTCTCAACTATTACTAGTGAGTGGACCCATTCAGTAGGCTCTTCTACTTTGTCTAGGATATCTAAGGACTCTAGCCTCAGCAGCTCTGCTTTTAGCTAGTCTCTTGGTGATAATGGTACCTTCTAGGTGCATGGATCACTGGTCTATTTGGCTGATCTAACTCCATTTTGTACTGCACCTTGAGTTTTCCTATTCCCTGAAAAACATCAGCATATGCATCCTCAACATTAGTCATTTCACCATATGAACCCATTTCACTAGACCCAGTAAGTTACATAACTTTAACCCAATGATGGGTGTTGTTTCTCCCTTTACTATGACAAACGGAACCTTGTGAGATTCATCATCTACCTCCAGCACCAACCTGCATGTCCCTGAAGACCACTGGTTTTACCTGTAACCGTAACAATTCAGTCTCTGGAATGATGTTGACCTGTGCTCCAGTGTCAAGTTTGAACACAATATCAGTTCCATTAGTCTTGTAGGTAGCAGTCCTCGTCTAGTCCTGCAAGTGCAACTGTTCCCACAAAGAGGTCACCAAAAGACCCCTCACTGTACTCGTTGTCACCACTGTTGTCCTGGTCATCGTTGACACAGTGTACTGTATTTTGTTGTCTCATCTGCCTGCATTTGAGTGAGAAGGGGTTCTTCATGCCACAGTTGTAACACTCTTTTATATATGCTGGGCACTGTCAAGGTCTGTGCTCTCCACCTCAGTTGCTACAGGAGCGCTGGTTCCCTGAAGTGGGCTGCTGTCCTTTGAAGTTAGCCATTTAGCTGTAGCTCTTCCTTCGCTAACGTACTCCACTTTGCATACGGTGTCACTAAGAACACCGCTGTCCATTGGCCGTATGCGACTCTGAGTCACCTCTCTAGCTTGACACATTTGTATCGCTCTTTCTAGTGTCAATTCATTCTCACCAAATAACTTCTCTCAGCCCCTTGTCTCTCACCCCCATGACAATTCTCTCATATCAGAAAGTCTGCAATTTGACTGAAATTACACCACTGACATTTCAGATTCAAGTCCATAATAATTTATTCTGGGAGTTCAAAAAGACAGAAATTTGACTTATACCAGTTCATAATCTGCTTGCTCTTCATCCATTAGCTGAAAGCTGTTGTAGACATCAATGGTGTCCTAGACTGTGAGAAACAGTGCGACCTTCTGTGCGTCGTCTTTTCCAGCCGCTCCTATCGCCGTCAGATAGAGGGTGAAACGCTGCTTGAACCACTTCCATTGCTCTTCAACGTTGCCGTTCAGTTTCAGTTCTGTTGGAGGCTTTAGCTGCTCCATGTCGTTAGCCAGCTAGCACTGCAAAACGACTAGCTACATGCACTGCACGCTCCGTTAGCTCCGGCGTGGTTATTTTTACCTCAGTCTCGTTAGCCCAGTGGCTAGTTAGCTAACGTTAGTCAAGTTAGCTAGCTCGTTGACGTGAAGCCTCTTGGCGGCGTTCAGCATTTTCCACCAAAACTCGATGATGGATGAGTCAAATCGAGTTATTTCACTCCTGGTACCATGTTGTATCTTCTTGTCTAAGAAATACTAAAGAAAACAACTGTTCTTTAAAACATAAGTACTTCTTTATTCAAGTTAACCGGAGCCGTACAAGTATCGTGCATTAAGCTGAGATCTCCCACTCTTTGTTTGAATGTTAAATGACGAGACAGAGGCATTGATGCGAGTAACCAGTCTTGTTCAGTATATTGCAATACATCCGGGTATCTCAAGTACACCGGTAAAACACTGGAGTTACAGTAATTAACATTTACCAACAGATGGCATCATTGTGCCATCTTCCACCCATAACATCTTCCCTTTTATAAAATAGGACAGGAACTGTCAATTCACTAACAAAACAAACCTAGTAGTAATTTCCAACATGAACAGTTTAGTATTATTTATTTTTTTCAGTTAACCACTTAACACATTTTGATACTCTCTTCACTTTTATCTCTGTCTGTCAACAATCCCTAATGGGAAACCTACAGATTAAGTATTTTTGGTGGCTGGGACAGACGCCCGCAGCGTGAAAAGACAGGGGACTTGTCTGCGTGGACTGCGGGCTCCAGCACAGGCGTGTCACCTGACTGTCTAAGGGGAGTATTGATGGGCGAGGGAGTGGCCGACCTGTGATCCCCTGGCACTTCGCCCAGTGCCTCAGGCCCCATGTGACTTGCTGGGGTTCCGTCTTTTGTCATGCGACCCCTATGACCATCAGAGTTCTGAGTAGATGCTGGCTCAGCAATCCGAAGGTCAACCCTGTTACGACGGTACAGTGATCCATTCACTTCGACAAAGTAGGAGCGTGGTGCCACTTTCTGTAGACAGGATCCAAGTCTCCAGAGGCCCGTCCGGTCCCCTGGTAGTGGCTTCATTCGCACCGTTTCACCCACTCTGAGCTCAGGTAAGTATTTTGCTGATTTGTCATAGATGAACTTGGAGACCTGTCTTCTGTGACGTAGCTTCACCAGCACGGCTGTCACCACACATGGCTCCAGGAGAGTGCTTGCTACTGGCATAGCTGCTTTTAAACGCTGTGCCATGAGGCGCTGGGCCGGGCTGCTAATCATGCCTTCTGTCGGAGTATTGCGCCACTGCAGGATTGCTTTCCAGGCAATTTTCGGAACTCACTTCCGGAGAATTGGGGTCCATTATCTGAAATTACCCTATCTGGCTGGCCATAGCGGGCAAACTGAGCCTTGCAGCGTTTGATCATTGTCTCTGCTGAGAGGTCGGGGAGGAGGTCAATCTCCCAGAAGTCTGAGTAATGATCAACTACCAGCAGAAAGTCTTTGCCACTGTGCTGGAAGAGATCTAGACTTACTATCTGCAAGGGGCGCATTGTTGCTCAATGGCATATTCATTGCAGATTGTGCATTTACTGACATAGTCTTTGATTTCACTCTGCATTCCTGGCCAATACAGTGTGTCACGTGCTTGTCTGTAACAGGCCTCACCTCCAATGTGACTTGAGTGCACGCGCGCCAACATCTCAGGGCACAGAGACCGGGGAATAACGACTCTCTGACCCTTGAATATTTCTCCGTTTTGAACACTGAGCTCTTCTTTGACTGGCCAATATTCTCTGGTGGCTAAAGCAGTTTCTTCCTTGCAGTCGGGCCAGCCCATCAGAATCACAGACCTCAATGCCTGGAGTTGCTCGTCCCTGTCTGTGTGCTGTCTGATTTGTATAAGGCGCTGGTCCGTAACATTGAGGTAGTCAGCCTGGTTGATGTGTTCAACATCCACTTGCTCTGTTTGTAAGCTGCACACTGCGTGTTGTTCATGCATGGAGCGTGTGTGAGTGCCTGATGCAGTAGCCCTGCTGAGCGTGTCACTCACATACATCTCTGGCCCTGGCTTATACACCACCTTGAGGAGTAGCATGCTCTGCTGTCGTTTCGGGGCATTCAGGAGAGGCTTGCTGAATATAGCAATAAGGGGCTTGTGATCTGTCTCTGCGGTAATATTGTCACGCCCGTACAGGTAGTGGTGGAAGCGTTGACATGCAAACACAATGCTGAGGCACTCCTTCTCTGTCTGGGCATAGTTCTGCTCTGTTGGAGTGAGTGCCCTAGAGGCGAATGCCACAGGCTGGCCCTCTTGCATGAGGCAACAGCCCAGTCCATACTGGCTTGAGTCACTCTGAATCGTGACAGGTTTTGACACATGGTAGTATCGCAGTACAGGTGTCTGGGTGACCAGTTGTTTTATTTCCCTCACCGCTGTGTCATGTTTTGGGAGCCAATGCCAGATGGTGTCCTTGTCCATGAGCCTCCTTAGTGGTTCACACACTTCAGAGAGCCGCGGTAGGAACTTGGCCAGGTAGGTGACAAATCCGACGAAGTGCTGCACTGCCTTCACGTCAGATGGGTGGGGCATATCCAAGACAGCCTTCACTTTTTCTGGATCCGCCTTCAATCCGGTGGAGGACAAGATTTGCCCATGAAAGCGAACCTCTGGCACTTTAAACTGAAGCTTTTTTATGCTTAGCCTTAGCTTGACCTGTCTGCATCTGACCATCAGGGCCAGCAGCTTGGCGTCATGTTCACATTCTGCCTCCTCATCACTGTCCCCACAGCCCACTACGAGGATGTCATCTGCTATGGGTTCCACGCCACTGAGTCCCATCAACAGCTCGTGCTGTTTCCGCTGATACACCTCTGGAGCCACGGAGACACCAAACGGGAGCTTCAACCACCTCTTCCTGCCCCAGGGTGTCCAAAAGGTGGTCATGTAGCTGCTGGGCTCGTCAAGCTTGCACTGCAGGAAGGCATCTCTGGCGTCCACGAGCGTGAAGACTCTGGCCTTTGGGAGCTTGTAAAGAACATCCCTCAACGTGGGCATAGTGTAATGTGAACGTCTCAGAGCCCGGTTGAGGTGTTTAGGATCAATGCATATCCGGAGCTTGTCTGGTTTCTTGACGATAACCATATTACTTATCCAGTCTGTAGGCTCGGTGACGGATATGATGTGGCCATCTGCTTCGTATTTGTCAAGCTGAGCCTTCGTAGCTGCTTTCATGGCCACTGGTACATTGCGGGGTGCACACTGGACAGGCTGGATTGCTGCGTCCAACTCAAAGTGGACTTCGCCGGGAACTGACTCGACCGGTGCGTTGAAGACATCATGGTACTTGCTTAAGAGTGTCTCCTTGCTGAGGGGCCCAGCCTGGACTTTGTCTATAATGTTAAGATCAGCTGGGATGGTGAAGTTAATAAGCCCAAGGCGCTCGCATGTAGAACCTGACAGTAATGGCTGTTGACTAGCCTCAACTATTTCAAACTCAAGAGTGTGTTTCTGGCCACGTAAAACACACTCTGTCACAAACAGGCCTAAAGAGGTCATGAACTGGCCTGAATACAGTTTCAGCTTGGTGCTACTCTGTGTGAGTTTGTCTCTGGGCGCGAGCCTCCTTTTATCTTTAAGGCTCATAACGTTACACGTGGCCCCTGAATCTAGCTGGCATTGCTGTGGTTTATTATTAAGTAGCAGAGTGACAAACCATTTTTTTCCTTTTGCCCTTACTGCCCCTATGCACTTGCTAGCATATACATCCTCTGTGCTGTTGTTCCCTTCATCTGTGTTTATTTCAATGGAGTGCACTTTACCCTCCTTTCTCTTGCTTTTCATGCAGGCCCTTGCGAAGTGATTGGCTGTACCACAGGATTTGCGTCTTTTTTCCATAGGCTGGGCAGTGTTCTTTTCCTCGTCCATGAGAAATGCCACAATATCGGCATGCATTGGGGGTTGTCTACTGCAGAGTTGGCTGTGGTATTAGCATTAGCTGTGGCAAAAGGGAATTTCTTTACTGGCTGCCTGAATGTACCATTGACATTGTCCATATGTTGCCTTTCTAGCTCCATGGACCGTATCCGTATATCAGTAAGCTCTGCTGCACGGCATGTCTCCACTGCCAAGACCAGTGTCAGGTCACGTTCTCTCAGCAAACGTCTGCGGGTGACCTCATCAGTTATGCCAAGCACTATCTTATCTCTGATCATTTCATCTCTTAAAGCACCATAGTCACATGTAGCTGCCTTTTCCCTTAGCCTAGTCACATGTAGCTGCCTTTTCCCTTAGCCTAGTCACATGTAGCTGCCTTTTCCCTTAGCCTAGTCACATGTAGCTGCCTTTTCCCTTAGCCTAGTCACATGTAGCTGCCTTTTCCCTTAGCCTAGTGACATGTAGCTGCCTTTTCCCTTAGCCTAGTCACATGTAGCTGCCTTTTCCCTTAGCCTAGTGACATGTAGCTGCCTTTTCCCTTAGCCTAGTGACATGTAGCTGCCTTTTCCCTAGTTGCCTAGTGACATGTAGCTGCCTTTTCCCTTAGCCTAGTCACATGTAGCTGCCTTTTCCCTTAGCCTAGTCACATGTAGCTGCCTTTTCCCTTAGCCTAGTGACATGTAGCTGCCTTTTCCCTTAGCCTAGTGACATGTAGCTGCCTTTTCCCTTAGCCTAGTGACATGTAGCTGCCTTTTCCCTAGTTGCCTAGTGACATGTAGCTGCCTTTTCCCTTAGCCTAGTGACATGTAGCTGCCTTTTCCCTTAGCCTAGTGACATGTAGCTGCCTTTTCCCTTAGCCTAGTGACATGTAGCTGCCTTTTCCCTTAGCCTAGTCACATGTAGCTGCCTTTTCCCTTAGCCTAGTGACATGTAGCTGCCTTTTCCCTTAGCCTAGTGACATGTAGCTGCCTTTTCCCTTAGCCTAGTCACATGTAGCTGCCTTTTCCCTTAGCCTAGTGACATGTAGCTGCCTTTTCCCTTAGCCTAGTGACATGTAGCTGCCTTTTCCCTAGTTGCCTAGTGACATGTAGCTGCCTTTTCCCTTAGCCTAGTCACATGTAGCTGCCTTTTCCCTAGTTGCCTAGTGACATGTAGCTGCCGTTTCCCTTAGCCTAGTGACATGTAGCTGCCTTTTCCCTAGTTGCCTAGTGACATGTAGCTGCCTTTTCCCTTAGCCTAGTGACATGTAGCTGCCTTTTCCCTTAG
This sequence comes from Coregonus lavaretus, assembly GCF_964263955.1. Classification (NCBI taxonomy): domain Eukaryota; kingdom Metazoa; phylum Chordata; class Actinopteri; order Salmoniformes; family Salmonidae; genus Coregonus; species Coregonus lavaretus. The sequence continues at coordinate 102,236 of NW_028162374.1, read as the reverse complement.
CCTAGTCACATGTAGCTGCCTTTTCCCTAGTTGCCTAGTGACATGTAGCTGCCTTTTCCCTTAGCCTAGTGACATGTAGCTGCCTTTTCCCTAGTTGCCTAGTGACATGTAGCTGCCTTTTCCCTAGTTGCCTAGTGACATGTAGCTGCCTTTTCCCTAGTTGCCTAGTGACAAAGCTGTCAATGGACTCCCCGTCCTCCTGTTAGCAACAACCGAAAACATAACCCTCGTAGATAACGTTCTTTACTGGCTTAAAGTAAAGTTGGAGAGCATCAAGAATAGCTGTAGCGTTACCTTGCTGAGCTGCTGTTCGGTTCAGGTTGTGTTTGTATACGTGTCGGCATTCAGCTCCCATTATAGTCCTCAAAGTGGCAGCCACTACCTCATCGTCCTTTTCCCGAAGTCCCGTTGCTAGTGCATAGTCCTCCCATTCACCTCTAAACGTATCCCAGTTTGTGCTCCAATCTCCGCTGAGCTTCATAACGGCGGGAGGGGGAATGTTCGCTGCCATGTCTAAACGGTGCTAACAACACGGAAGCTAACTAGCAAAATCAATCTAGCTAAGGACAATTCCGGCAAAGATTTACTCAACTAAGCTTCTTTTTTTTTTTTTGTAAACCAGAACAGGTGACTCTAATTTGCGGAAAGCATGGTTAGTTATCCCACTTCTGACACCATGTTTGAATGTTCAATGACGAGACAGAGGCATGGATGTGAGTAACCAGTCTTGTTCAGTATATTGCAATACATCCGGGTATCTCAAGTACACCGGTAAAACACTGGAGTTGCAGTAATTAACATTTACCAACAGATGGCATCATTGTGCCATCTCCCACCCATAACACTCTTCTGCGCCGGCTTCGTGTCCAATACAGTATGCCACAGAGGCAGGGTTGCCAGGTGAAGCTACATTTCTAACCCAATGACAACTCAAAACCCGTACAAAAGCCTGAAAACTAGCCCCGTTTCTTTTTTTCACAGCAAGAGAGGACTTGCCATCATTATACAATAAACCCTTTTTCCATAATGTTATCAAGCCAATTAAGAAGGAATATCATAGTAACTTGTAACGGCTTTAGAAGCTAAATTCGAGTTTCCTCAAAATAATAATTATTGCAAGCTATGACATAACATAATAAAGGAATTTGAATATGTGGCAAGAGAAAAGATAATTCGCCATAACTAAAATCGCCAGATCATTTTCCATCAATGGATGTTGATTTAACTGGTTTAACTGCTATGATTAAGCAATAAGGCCCAATGGGGTTATGGGATATGGCCATATACCACAAACCCCGGGGTGCCTTATTACTATTATGAACTGGTTACCAATCACTGATTTAAATATTAATAATATGTATATGAACTAAATATGCTTGTCAACAACAGCCAGTGTTTATTTTTTAGAATTAGTTTTACCTATAGCCTAATCTGACTACTGTTACCATCAATCTACTGCGTTCTAACAACTGATCGGCTTTGATCATTTCCAATTTAATTAACTAAAAATGTCCATTAATAATAGCATAATAACACAAGTCTACAACAAACTGAAGTTATAGGCTACTTATTAAATAGGTTTTTCAGCTCCAGGTAGGCTACACAAGTGGCACTAATTGAGTGATATCGTCATTTCAACATATTTATTGTATCAAATGGTAGCCTATAATGGCATATACATTAATAGGCTACTGGATGGCCAACAGAGGCAAATGTATCATTCTCCTCATTTAATGTCAGTTTCATTGAGGATTTTCCCCCATAAAAAGAACCACGCGAAGGAGTTCCATAACTTCCATTTCAAAGTTCCACTCTGGCAGCCCCCGAGACCCAAGAACTGAGCATGCATAAAGCGCTTCACTTGATAATGTTTTCTTTAAGCAGTCAACATTAGAATGCAGTTTAAACCACCTCAGAGTCGTTTTCCAGTGCTTTGTCTCCATTATTTCTTGACGTGCATCAGTTGTAGCGTATGAATATGTTTAATGGGAAAAGGGTTGGAAATAGGTGTCTCCATAATGAGAATCTAAATATCCTACCTACAACTGGTAAAAGTTCTAACAACGTGCGTGATGCTCTCGTTCCTCTCGCTCACGTGACTCAGCCAATAGCTGTTGTGCTCTCTCAATACACTCTCCTTCGGCCCTCCGCATCACTCACTGCCTGACAGTCAGCAGCAGGTCTCTCAATACACTCTCCTTCGGCCCTCCGCATCACTCACTGCCTGACAGTCAGCAGCAGGTCTCTCAACACGCTCTCCTTCGGCCCTCACTTGACCTAGATTGGGGTGAGAGTGGAGGATGAGCTGAGAGAGGAGAGGAGAAGGAGAGGAAAGAAGGAGAGGAGAGCTGAATGAGCGGTGTGGTACATACCCAGTGTATTCCTGGGTCATATTATTTTGGGAGTGGGACAGAGCTTAGACAGTGTTTTTACTCATGCTTTTTTATAAAATGGACTTCTGCTTTTTTTCATCACTGTATTTCTGTACATGTTGGTTTTTTCTTACGAGAAACAGCTTGACCTGGCATCCTTTGGGGTGTTAATATGTTGAGATAAGTGGTATTGAAAAGTCTGACAGAATATATACCCTAACCAGCGATCTGTGGAAGAGGCGATATCTAGAGAGAAATTGTCAATTGTAACCCATCGGCTGAGGTTTTCAGCCCTCTATCAAAATATTACAAGTCATATGAGCTTAAAAAGGGTTAATTAACATCCTTTGGGGTCTATGATGTTGATAAAAGTGGCATTAAAGAGTCTGACATGGAATATCCTGCCTAACCCTAACCTGTCATAAATGTATTTACTGCCACAATATCCTCCCTACCCCCAATTCAGTAGTGGTCTTCAGTGAGGTGCACAGCTGCATGTTTCTGTCCTCCATGACTGGGAAAGGCCCAGAAGACCCTACATCCATCTCATTAGATCAGAACAGTATGGATCATCAGTGATTCATATTTCTGGTTTACATCCCAAAATATGTTGTGTTCATTGTTTTCACAGCCCTTTATGTGATGAGAACAAGGACAGGTGTCCAGTGACGACCCCATTCTGTTTTGAGACCCACATATTTAGCTAAAGAAAATGAAAAAAATTAACATGTTTTTTGTTTTTTGGGGGGGCTTGCCTGTTTTGCATGTTATTTTGGCAATAATATGTGTCACATATCAGTTTGCAAACAATGTAAAAAAATTAAATAATAATATGTCATTGAATTAATAAAGCTGCATACAAACATGGTCCCTTTTTTGTTTTCTTGAGTAAGGCATCTCCAAAATGCAGGTGTTTTTTTTTTTATTTTTTTTTTTTCCCACCTTTATTTAACCAGGTAAGCCAGTTGAGAACAAGTTCTCATTTACAAAGGGACTAGACAACAGGATAGATAATAGACAGTAGCAGCAGTATACTGTAGGTAGGGGTAAAGTGACTAGGCAACAGGATAGATAATAGACAGTAGCAGCAGTATACTGTAGGTAGGGGTAAAGGGACTAGACAACAGGATAGATAATAGACAGTAGCAGCAGTATACTGTAGGTAGGGGTAAAGGGACTAGACAACAGGATAGATAATAGACAGTAGCAGCAGTATACTGTAGGTAGGGGTAAAGTGACTAGACAACAGGATAGATAATAGACAGTAGCAGCAGTATACTGTAGGTAGGGGTAAAGTGACTAGACAACAGGATAGATAATAGACAGTAGCAGCAGTATACTGTAGGTAGGGGTAAAGGGACTAGACAACAGGATAGATAATAGACAGTAGCAGCAGTATACTGTAGGTAGGGGTAAAGGGACTAGACAACAGGATAGATAATAGACAGTAGCAGCAGTATACTGTAGGTAGGGGTAAAGTGACTAGACAACAGGATAGATAATAGACAATAGCAGCAGTATACTGTAGGTAGGGGTAAAGTGACTAGACAACAGGATAGATAATAGACAGTAGCAGCAGTATACTGTAGGTAGGGGTAAAGTGACTAGGCAACAGGATAGATAATAGACAGTAGCAGCAGTATACTGTAGGTAGGGGTAAAGTGACTAGACAACAGGATAGATAATAGACAGTAGCAGCAGTATACTGTAGGTAGGGGTAAAGTGACTAGACAACAGGATAGATAATAGACAGTAGCAGCAGTATACTGTAGGTAGGGGTAAAGTGACTAGACAACAGGATAGATAATAGACAGTAGCAGCAGTATACTGTAGGTAGGGGTAAAGTGACTAGACAACAGGATAGATAATAGACAGTAGCAGCAGTATACTGTAGGTAGGGGTAAAGTGACTAGACAACAGGATAGATAATAGACAGTAGCAGCAGTATACTGTAGGTAGGGGTAAAGTGACTAGACAACAGGATAGATAATAGACAGTAGCAGCAGTATACTGTAGGTAGGGGTAAAGTGACTAGACAACAGGATAGATAATAGACAGTAGCAGCAGTATACTGTAGGTAGGGGTAAAGGGACTAGACAACAGGATAGATAATAGACAGTAACAGCAGTATACTGTAGGTAGGGGTAAAGTGACTAGACAACAGGATAGGTAATAGACAGTAGCAGCAGTATACTGTAGGTAGGGGTAAAGGGACTAGGCAACAGGATAGATAATAGACAGTAACAGCAGTATACTGTAGGTAGGGGTAAAGTGACTAGACAACAGGATAGATAATAGACAGTAGCAGCAGTATACTGTAGGTAGGGGTAAAGGGACTAGACAACAGGATAGATAATAGACAGTAGCAGCAGTATACTGTAGGTAGGGGTAAAGTGACTAGGCAACAGGATAGATAATAGACAGTAACAGCAGTATACTGTAGGTAGGGGTAAAGTGACTAGACAACAGGATAGATAATAGACAGTAGCAGCAGTATACTGTAGGTAGGGGTAAAGGGACTAGACAACAGGATAGATAATAGACAGTAGCAGCAGTATACTGTAGGTAGGGGTAAAGTGACTAGGCAACAGGATAGATAATAGACAGTAACAGCAGTGTATCTGATGAGTCTAAAGAGTTAGTGCAAAACGGGTCAGTGCAGATAGTCCGGGTCGCTATGTGGTTAACGATTTAGTAGTCTTATGGCTTGGGGGTAGAAGCTGTTTAGGGTCCTGTTGGTTCCAGACTTGGTGCATCGGTACCGTTTGCCGTGCGGTAACAGAGAGAACAGGCTATGACTTGGGTGGCTGGAGTCTTTGACCATTTTTAGGTCCTTGCTCTGACACCGCCTGGTATAGAGGTCCTGGATGGCAGGGAGCTCGGCCCCAGTGATGTACTGAGATGTACGCACTACCCTCTGTAATGCCTTGCGGTCGGATGCCAAGCAGTTGCCATACCAAGTGTTGATGCAACAAGTCAAGATGCTCTCAATTGTGCAGTTGTAGAACCTTTTGAGGATCTGAGGGCCCATGCCAAATCTTTTCAGCCTCCTGAGGGGGAAGAGGTGTTGTCGTGCCTTCTGTGTGGACCATCATAATTCCTTCACTACAGCCCCGTGGATGGGGGCGTGCTCGGCCCTCTGTTTCTTGTGGTCCACCATCAGCTCCTTTGTCTTGCTGACGTTGAGGGAGAGGTTGTTGTCCTGGCGCCACACTGCCAGGTCACTGACCTCCTCCCTGTAGGCTGTCTCGTCGTTGTCGGTGATCAGGCCTACCACCGTTCGTGTCGTCAACAAACTTAATGATGGTGTTGGAGTCGTGCGCGGCCACACAACACAGTCATTGTTTTAATTCTATGAAAAACACAGAGAAGTCACACGATTTGAGAGTAGGCTGTATAGCAATAAGATGTGTTCAAAAGTGTTCACTGGTTCCTCATAGTTTTCTAAGCAGATGTGGTGACTACAGGGAAGACAGTATAATGAAGCTGAGGATGTTTTGTTCTTTAACAAGGGTGCTGTTCCCCCTGGATGCTGATCTAGGATTAGCTAACCGTGCCTTTTGCATACAATTATAAAAGGAAAACTCATCCCAGATCAGCTAACTGTTGGCTAGCTAGCTGAGTGATTGGTCAATTAACCGAGCAATCCCAATGTTACCAAGTATTGTCCATTTGGGCCTATTAGCAGAATTCAAAGTGCACGTAATCAAATCTCTGCTTTCAGAACCAATGTTTTAAAGAGTATGTTTTAATCACTCATCTATCTTCTAAAAAATACTCTGTTATATATAACTTCAGATGACATTGACCTGGCTTGTTCTTTAACTAGATCAAAATAGTCGTTATTTACAGATGCATTGGATTTTGTGTATTACAGATGACAAGAGATTCTCATTCATTTATACTGGTGAGCAGCCGATGCTCTTGTGTTGCTGGATTTCATTTTATTTATTAGGATCCCCATTAGCCCACGCCAATGGCGACAGCTAGTCTTACTGGGGTCTGACACATAACGAAAAAGACTACAGACAAAATACTTTTACAATTTACATACATTTAAAAACATTAACATGTGTTTGTGTGCATCTATCAGTTACACATACATGTCAGTACATACACACAACAAGTAGGTCACATGGGGGAGAGGCGTTGTGCCGTGAGGTGTTGCTTTATTTGTTTTTTGAAACCAGGTTTGCTGTTCACTTGCACTATATAAGATGGAAGGGAGTTCCATGCACTCATGGCTCTGTATAATACTGTACGTTTCCTTGAATTTGTTCTGGATTTGGGGACTGTGAAAAGACCCCTGGTGGCATGTCTGGTGGGGTAAGTGTGTGTGTCAGTGCTGTGTGTAAGTTGACTATGCAAACAATTTGGAATTTCCAACACATTAATATTTCTTATAAAAAAGAAGAAGTGACGCAGTCAGTCTTTCCTCAACTCTTAGCCAAGAGAGACTGGCATGCATAGTATTAATATTAGCCCTCTGATTACAATGAAGAGCAAGACGTGCTGCTCTGTTCTGGGCCAGCTGCAGCTTAACTAGGTCTTTCTTTGCAGCACTTGATCATAAGATAAGATAAAACTAGAGCCTGCAGGGCTTTGTGGAGTGTGGTGTCAAAAAAGCAGAGCATCTCTTTATTACGGACAGACCTCTCCCCATCTGTACAACCATTGAATCTATATGTTTTGACCATGACAGTTTAGAGTCTAAGGTAACACCAAGTAATTTAGTCTCCTCAACTTGTTCAACAGCCACACCATTCATTACCAGATTCAGCTGAGGTCTAGAAATTAGGGAATTATTTGTACCAAATACAATGTTTTTAGTTTTAGAGATGTTCAGGACCAGTTTATTACTGCCCCCCCGTTCCAAAACAGGCTGCAACTCTTTGTTAAGGGTATCAGTGACTTCATTAGCTGTGGTTGCTGATGATTATATGGTTGAATCATCAGCGTACATGGACACACATGCTTTATTTAATGCCAGTGGCAGGTCATAGAAAATAGTAGAGGGCCTAGAGAGCTGCCCTGCGGTACACCACACTTTACATGTTTGACATTAGAGAAGCTTCCATTAAAGAAAACCCTCTGAGTTCAATTAGATAGATAGCTCTGAATCCACGATATGGCAGAGGTTGAAAAGCCATAACACATACGTTTTCTCAACAACAGTCAATAATATCAAAGGCTGCACTGAAATCTAACAGTACAGCTCCCACAATCTTCTTATTATCAATTTATTTTAATCAATCATCAGTAATTTGTGTCAGTGCAGTACATGTTGAGTGCCCTTCTCTATAAGCATGCTGAAAGTATTTTGTTAATTTGTTTACAGAGAAGTAGCATTGTATTTGGTCAAACACAATTCATTCCAACAGTTTGCTAAGAGCTGGCAGCAAGCTGATAGGCCTGCTGTTAGAACCAGTAAAGGCTGCTTTACCACTCTTGGGTAGCATAATTACTTTGGCTTCCCTCCAGGCCTGAGGACAAAGACTTTCCTCTAGGCTCAGATGAAAGATATGACAGATAGGAGTGGCTATAGAGTCAGCTACCATCCTCAGTATCATTCCATCTAAGTTGTCAATGCCAGAAGGTTTGTCATTATTGATCGATAGCAATCATTTTTCCACCTCTCCCACACTAACTTTACAAAATTAAAACTCGCAATGCTTTTCTTTCAGTATTTGTTTTTTTTATACACAAGTACAATGGCTCACTGTTCATTGTTGCCATTTCCTGCCTAAGTTTGCCCACTTTGCCAATTAAGTAATTATTAAAATAATTGGCAACATCAAATGGCTTTGTGACGAATAAGCCATCTGATTCGATGAAAGAGTTGAATTTGTCTTTCTGCCCAGAATTTCATTTAAACTCCAAAGTTTTTTTCCATCATTCTTTATATCATTGATCATAGTACAGTTTCTTCTTCTTTTTTGTTGAGTTTAGTCACATAATTTCTCAATTTGCAGTAAATCAGCCAGTCAGATGTGCAGCCAGACTTATTGGCCACTCTTTTTGCCCGGTTAGTCGAGGCAATTGAGGTAATATGTACATGTGGGTAGAGTTAAAGTGACTATGCATAGATAATAAACAGAGTAGCAGCAGTGTAAAAGAGGGGGTGGGGTGGGGGGGACAATGCAAATAGTCCAGGTAGCCATGATTAGCTGTTCAGGAGTCTTATGGCTTTGGGGTAGAAGCTGTTAAGAAGCCTTTTGGACCTAGACTTGGCGCTCCGGTACCGTTTGCCGTGCGGTAGCAGAGAGAACAGCCTATGACTAGGGTGGCTGGAGTCTTTGACAATTTTTAGGGCCTTCCTCTGACACCGCCTGGAATAGAGGTCCTGGATGGCAGGAAGCTTGGCCCCAGTGATGTACTGGGCCGTACGCACTACCCTCTGTAGTGCCTTGCGGTCGGAGGCCGAGCAGTTGCCATACCAGGCGGTGATGCAACCAGTCAGGATGCTCTCGATGGTGCAGCTGTAGAACCTTTTGAGGATCTGAGGACCTATGCCAAATCTTTCCAGTCTCCTGAGGGGGAATAGGCTTTGTCGTGCCCTCTTCACGACTGTCTTGGTGTGTTTGGACCATGATAGTTTGTTGGTGATGTGGACACCAAGGAACTTGAAGCTCTCAACCTGTTCCACTACAGCCCCGTCGATGAGAATGGGGACGTGATCAGTCCTCTTTTTTTTCCTGTAGTCCACAATCATCTCCTTTGTCTTGATCACGTTGAGGGAGAGGTTGTTGTCCTGGCACCACACTGCCAGGTCTCCGACCTCCTCCCTATAGGCTGTCTCATCATTGTCAGTGATCAGGCCTACCACTGTTGTGTCATCGGCAAACTTAATGATGTTGGAGTCATGGGTGGACAGGGAGTACAGGAGGGTACAGGAGGGGACCCCCCCCCCCCCCACCCCAACCCCCTCTTTTACGCTGCTGCTACTCTGTTTATTATTTATGCATAGTCACTTTAACTCTACCCACATGTACATATTACCTCAATTACCTCGACTAACCGGTGCCCCCGCACATTGACTCTGTACCGGTACCCCCTGTATATAGCCTCCCTACTGTTATTTTATTTTACTGCTGCTCTTTAATTTTTTATTATTTTTTAAATTTTCTTTCATTTTTTACTTATCAATTTTTTACTTAACACTTTTTAGTTTCTTAAAAACTGCATTGTTGGTTAATGGCTTGTAAGTAATGTCTACACCTGTTGTATTCGGCACATGTGGCAAATAACATTTGATTTGATTTGAAATAGAATGAATAGAACGGGCGTCCCCATTCAAGACATTTATGGCATAATGGGTGGACTGGCAGCATGAATAATATGCATGTCAATCTCTCATGGCTCAAAGTGGAGGAGAGATTGACTTCATCACTACTTGTATTTGTAAGAAGTGTTGACATGTTGAATGCTCCGAGCTGTCTGTTTGAACTACTGGCACACAGCTCGGACACCCATGCATACCCCACAAGACATGCCACCAGAGGTCTCTTCACAGTCCCCAAGTCCAGAACAGACTATGGGAGGCGCACAGTACTACATAGAGCCATGACTACATGGAACTCTATTCCACATCAAGTAACTCATGCCAGCAGTAAAATTAGATTTAAAAACAGATAAAAATACACCTTATGGAACAGCGGGGACTGTGAAGCAACACAAACATAGACACATGCATACAAACACACGATAACATACGCATAATACATAAATGTACACATGGATTTTGTGTTATAGATATGTGGTAGTAGAGTAGAGGCCTGAGGGTACACACTTAATATGTTGTGAAATCTGTTATGAATGTATTGTAATGTTTTTAAAATGTATAACTGCCTTAATTTTGCTGGACCCCAGGAAGAGTAGCTGCTGCCTGGGAAGGCTTTCCACTAGATGTTGGAACATTGCTGCGGGGACTTGCTTCCATTCAGCCACAAGAGCATTAGTGAGGTCGGGCACTGATGTTGGTCGATTAGGCCTGGCTCGCAGTCGGCGTTCCAATTCATCCCAAAGCTGTTTGATGTGGTTGAGGTCAGGGCTCTGTGGAGGCCAGACAAGTTCTTCCACACCGATCTCGACAAACCATTTCTGTACGGACCTCGCTTTGTGGACGGGGGCATTGTCATGCTGAAACAGGAAAGGGCCTTCCCCAAACGGTTGCGACAAAGTTGGAAGCACAGAATCGTCTAGAATGTCATTGTATGCTGTAACGTTAATATTTCCCTTCATTGGAACTAAGTGGCCTAGCCCGAACCATGAAAAACAGCCCCAGACCATTATTCCTCCTCCACTAAACTTTACAATTGGCACTATGCATTGGGGCAGGTAGCATTCTCCTGGCATCCGCCAAACCCAGATTTGTCCGTCGGACTGCCAGATGGTGAAGTGGGATTCATCACTCCAGAGAACAGGGTTTCCACTGCTTCAGAGTCCAATGGCGGCGAGCTTTACACCACTCCAGCCAACGCTTGGCATTGTGCATGGTGATCTAAGGCTTGTGTGCGGCTGCTCGGCCATTGAAACCCATTTCATGAAGCTCCTGACGAACAGTTATTGTGCTGATGTTGCTTCCAGAGGCAGTTTGGAACTCTGTAGTGAGTGTTGCAACTGAGGACAGATGATTTTTACGCACTACGCTCTTCAGTACTCTGCGGTCCCATTCTGTGAGCTTGTGTGGCCTACCACTTCGCGGCTGAGCCGTTGTTGCTCCTAGACGTTTCCACTTCACAATAACAGCACTTACAGTTGACTGGGGCAGCTCTAGCAGGGCAGAAATGTGCTGTATTCATTGACAGCCTCTCTAGTCATGGTTTAAAAGTTTGGAAATCTCACAGTATCAACTTTGTTTTAGCTTTCTTTTACAAAACAATAAGTAACACAGGTATTAATCAGGAGTTATTATTATGTTATAACATACTGTAGTTAGGGACATTATTCTGTTATTGTGGTAAGCTTATATGCACCCATATTACCAGGAACGTGAGTATAGAGAACACCACTTGAAACCCAGAGTTACTACTAACGTGAGTCTCTACAACAAGACTTATATATTTAAAAAAAATATATTTAACCTTTATTTAACCAGGTAAGAAGCCAGTTGAGAACAAGTTCTCATTTACAACTGCGACCTGGCCAAGATAAAGCAAAGCAGTGCGATAAAAACAACAACACAGAGTTACATATGGAATAAACAAAATGTACAGTCAATAACACAATAGAAAATCTATATACAGTGTGTGCAAATGTAGTAAATTATGGAGGTAAGGCAATAAATAGGCCATAGTGCAAAATAATTACAATTTAGTATTAACACTGGAGTGATAGATATGCAGAAGATGATGTGCAAATAGAGATACTGGGGTGCAAATTAGCAAAATAAATAACAATGTAAATAACAATATGGGGATGAGGTAGTTGGGTGGGCTAATTACAGATGGGTTGTGTACAGGTGCAGTGATCGGTAAGCTGCTCTGACAACTGATGCTTAAAGATAGTGAGGGAGATAAGTGTCTCCAGCTTCAGAGATTTTTGCAGTTCGTTCCAGTCATTTGCAGCAGAAAACTGGAAGGAATGGCGACCAAAATGGTGTCGTCTGCGTAGAGGTGGATCTGAGAGTCACCAGCAGCAAGAGCGACATCATTGATATACACAGAGAATAGAGTCGGCCCGAGAATTGAATCCTGTGGCACCCCCATAGAGACTGCCAGAGGTCCAGACAACAGGCCCTCTGATTTGACACATTGAACTCTATCTGAGAAGTAGTTGGTGAACCAGGCGAGGCAGTCATTTGAGAAACCAAGGCTATTTAGTCTGCCAATAAAAATGCGGTGATTGACAGAGTCAAAAGCCTTGGCCAGGTCGATAAAGACGGCGGCACAGTACTGTCTTTTATCGATCGTGATTATAATATCGTTTAGGACCTTGAGTGTGGCTGAGGTGCACCCATGACCAGCTTGGAAACCAGATTGCATAGCGGAGAAGGTACGGTGGGATTCAAAATGGTTGGTGATCTGTTTGTTAACTTGGCTTTCAAATACTTTCGAAAGGCAGGGCAGGATGGATATAGGTCTGTAACAGTTTGGATCTAGAGTGTCACCCCCTTTGAAGAGGGGGATGACCGCGGCAGCTTTCCAATCTTTGGGGATCTCAGACGTTACAAAAGAGAGGTTGAACAGGCTAGTAATAGGGGTTGTGACAATTTCGGCGGCTAATTTTAGAAAGAAAGGGTCCAGATTGTCTAGCCCAGCTGATTTGTAGGGGTCCAGATTTTGCAGCTCTTTCAGGACATCAGCTATCTGAATTTGGGTGAAGGAGAAGTGGGGGGGGGCATGGGCAAGTTTCAGCGGAGTGTGCAGAGCTGGTGGCCGGGGTAGGGGTAGCCAGGTGGAAAGCATGGCCAGCCGTAGCAAAATGCTTATCGTAGATGGGTAGCTGGGAGGAGGTGCTCTTATTCTCCATGGACTTTACAGTGTCCCAAAACTTTTTGGAGTTAGTGCTACAGGATGCACATTTCTGTTTGAAAAAGCTAGCCTTTGCTTTCCTAACTGATTGTGTATATTGGTTCCTGACTTCCCTGAAAAGTTGCATATCGCGAGGGCTGTTCGATGCTAATGCTGTACGCCACGGGATGTTTTTGTGCTGGTCAAGGGCAGTCAAGTCTGGGGTGAACCAGGGGCTATATCTGTTCTTAGTTCTGAATTTTTTGAAAGGGGCATGCTTATTTAAGATGGAGAGGAAAGCACTTTTGAAGAACATCCAGGCATCCTCTACTGACGGAATGAGGTCAATATCCATCCAGGATACCCGGGCCAGGTCAATTAGAAAGGCCTGCTCACTGAAGTTTTTTAGGGAGCATTTGACAGTGATGAGGGGTGGTCGTTTGACCAGCGGACCCATTATGGACACAGGCAATGAGGCAGTGATCGCTGAGATCCTGGTTGAAGACAGAGGAGGTGTATTTAGAGGGTAAATTAGTCAGGATGTTATCTATGATGGTGCCCATGTTTACGGATTTAGGGTTGTACCTTGTAGGTTCCTTGATAATTTGTGTGAGATTGAGGGCATCTAGTTTAAATTGTAGGACGGCCGGGGTGTTAAGCAAATAATACTTATTTTCCACCATAATTTACAAATAAATTCATTAGAAATCCTACAATGTGATTTTCTGGATTTTTTTTCTCAATTTGTCTGTCATAGTTGACGTGTACCTATGATGAAAATTACAGGCCTGTCTTATCTTTTTAAGTGGGAGAACTTGCACAATTGGTGGCTGACTAAATACTTTTTCCCCCCACTGTATATACATATAAAAATATATTTATCTTCATTACTTTCCAACCCCACTACCCCTTCCATAATTGGAGTAAACTAGTGAACAACAATGCTTAGGATTCTACTTACAGCTTATAAATACTATATACATTTTATGGACACAGTCAATTCTACAATAATTATATTTTGTTTGTTTTTACTCCTGAACTTCCTCTACCCTCAACCTCTCCGATCATTTTCATAATGTCCATCCGGTTTGCTTCTATATGCCATATCTTTCTAACTGTGCTCTTTCCCAAAAGCTCTCAACCTTTAACCTATATACTTATTATGGAGCAATTGTTGCTGTATTCGGTTCTACCTCTAGCGGTGCTCTTTGTTTGTAGTTTATTGCAGACCGTTGTGCTACTCTGCTGTTCTCTGTTCTACCTCTGCTGTTCTCTGTTCTACCTCTGCTGTTCTCTGTTCTACCTCTGCTGTTCTCTGTTCTACCTCTGCTGTTCACTGTTCTACCTCTGCTGTTCACTGTTCTACCTCTGCTGTTCACTGTTCTACCTCTGCTGTTCACTGTTCTACCTCTGCTGTTCACTGTTCTACCTCTGCTGTTCTCTGTTCTACCTCTGCTGTTCTCTGTTCTACCTCTGCTGTTCTCTGTTCTACCTCTGCTGTTCTCTGTTCTACCTCTGCTGTTCTCTGTTCTACCTCTGCTGTTCTCTGTTCTACCTCTGCTGTTCTCTGTTCTACCTCTGCTGTTCACTGTTCTACCTCTGCTGTTCACTGTTCTACCTCTGCTGTTCTCTGTTCTACCTCTGCTGTTCTCTGTTCTACCTCTGCTGTTCACTGTTCTACCTCTGCTGTTCTCTGTTCTACCTCTGCTGTTCACTGTTCTACCTCTGCTGTTCTCTGTTCTACCTCTGCTGTTCTCTGTTCTACCTCTGCTGTTCTCTGTTCTACCTCTGCTGTTCTCTGTTCTACCTCTGCTGTTCTCTGTTCTACCTCTGCTGTTCTCTGTTCTACCTCTGCTGTTCTCTGTTCTACCTCTGCTGTTCACTGTTCTACCTCTGCTGTTCACTGTTCTACCTCTGCTGTTCTCTGTTCTACCTCTGCTGTTCTCTGTTCTACCTCTGCTGTTCACTGTTCTACCTCTGCTGTTCTCTGTTCTACCTCTGCTGTTCACTGTTCTACCTCTGCTGTTCACTGTTCCACTACTGCTGTTCACTGTTCCACTACTGCTGTTCACTGTTCTACTGCTGCTGTTCACTGTTCTACTGCTGCTGTTCACTGTTCTACCTCTGCTGTTCTCTGTTCTACCTCTGCTGTTCTCTGTTCTACCTCTGCTGTTCTCTGTTCTACCTCTGCTGTTCTCTGTTCTACCTCTGCTGTTCTCTGTTCTAAAAATCGAATTGTATTGGTGGCATACACATGTTTAGCAGATGGTATTGTGGGTGTATTACGGGTGTAGCGAAATGCGTCTACCTCTGTTGTTCACTGGAGGAGAGGAGGAGAGCATAGGAGAGTGGAGGAGAGCAGAGGGAGATGAGGAGAGCAGAGGGAGAGGAGGAGAGAGGAGGAGAGAGGAGGAGAGCAGAGGAGAGCAGAGGGAGAGGAGGAGAGCAGAGGAGAGAGGGGGAGAGAGGAGGGAGAGAGGAGGAGAGAGGAGGAGAGCAGAGGGAGAGGAGTAGAGCAGAGGAGAGAGGAGGAGAGCAGAGGGAGATGAGGAGAGCAGAGGGAGAGGAGGAGAGCAGAGGGAGAGGAGGAGAGCAGAGGCAGAGGAGAGAGGAGGAGAGAGGAGGAGAGCAGAGGGAGAGTGGAGGAGAGCAGAGGTAGAGGAGAAGAGCAGAGGGAGAGGGGGAGAGCAGAGGAGAGCAGAGGGAGAGGAGGAGAGCAGAGGAGAGAGGAGGAGAGCAGAGGAGAGAGGGGGAGAGAGGAGGAGAGAGGAGGAGAGCAGAGGAGAGCAGAGGGAGAGGAGGAGAGCAGAGGAGAGAGGAGGAGAGCAGAGGAGAGAGGGGGAGAGAGGAGGAGAGAGGATGAGAGCAGAGGAGAGAGGAGGAGAGCAGAGGAGAGAGGAGGAGAGCAGAGGAGAGCAGAGGGAGAGGAGGAGAGCAGAGGAGAGAGGAGTAGAGCAGAGGAGAGAGGAGGAGAGCAGAGGGAGATGGGGAGAGGAGAGGGAGAGGAGGAGAGCAGAGGGAGAGGAGGAGAGCAGAGGAGAGAGGAGGAGAGCAGAGGGAGAGGAGGAGAGGAGAGAGGGGGAGAGAGGAGGAGAGAGGAGGAGAGCAGAGGGAGAGGAGGAGAGCAGAGGGAGAGGAGGAGAGAGGAGGAGAGAGGAGGAGAGCAGAGGGAGAGGAGGAGAGCAGAGGAGAGAGGAGGAGAGCAGAGGGAGAGGAGGAGAGCAGAGGAGAGAGGAGGAGAGCAGAGGGAGAGGAGGAGAGCAGAGGAGAGAGGGGGAGAGAGGAGGAGAGAGGAGGAGAGCAGAGGGGGAGAGCAGAGGAGAGCAGAGGGAGAGGAGGAGAGCAGAGGGAGAGGAGGAGAGCAGAGGGAGAGGGGGAGAGCAGAGGAGAGAGGGGGAGAGAGGAGGAGAGAGGATGAGAGCAGAGGAGAGAGGAGGAGAGCAGAGGAGAGAGGAGGAGAGCAGAGGGAGAGGAGGAGAGCAGAGGGAGAGGAGGAGAGCAGAGGGAGAGGGGGAGAGCAGAGGAGAGAGGAGGAGAGTAGAGGGAGAGGAGGAGAGCAAAGGGAGAGGAGGAGAGATGAGGAGAGCAGAGGGAGAGGAGGAGAGATGAGGAGAGCAGAGGGAGATGGGAGGGGGAAACAGAGTGCAGTGAAAGGAACGGGGCCACTGCCGCCCCTTTAAATCCCCGGTGCCAAGAGAGGCTCTGAAGCAAAATAATGACATCACTCTGCGTGAGAGTTAATGTGTGTTGATGGCATGAAGGCCTAGGGGTCACCGGCTGCAGATAAGTTGTCAGGGAGCTGAATGCTGGGCCGAGAAAGAGGAGGAGTTGTGTGGCTCAGTTGGTTAGTGTTTCACTAACCATGCTAGGGCCGTGGTATGATTTCTACAGGGACTAATTAAATGTCTTCACTCATTGTACTACTGGATCTCTCTCTCTCTCTCTCTCTCTCTCTCTCTCTCTCCTCTCTCCCCTCTCTCTCTCTCTCTCTCCCTCTCTCTCTCTCTCTCTCTCTCTCTCTCTCTCTCTCTCTCTCTCTCTCTCTCTCTCTCTCTCTCTCTCGACATTTCCAAGTGTCTTAAGTGATAATGCCCTCAAAGCCAGTGTTTGGAGGATATATTTGCACGGGTGTTGTTAGGCCTGAGACAAAGTAACAACGGGTTACCAACATATTCAAATAATGATTTACATATTTTCATTGAAATTGTTATTTGATTAATATATTCATACTATTTCATCCATCCTTAAGATATAGTCCAGACACAATTATAAGGTTGCTACCCAAGCCGGCTGGTCATTCGTTCTATCGGTTCAGAGATGCGACACAGTCGTTGAGTCTTTTTGTTCTGTATCTATGGACGTGACCCAGTCGTTTGTTCTAAATGTTCCATTGCCATACTGGCTGGCAACGTTCTTATCCCTTGCTTTCCAACTACGTCTAATTTACAGTCACGTCAAAAAGTGCAGCAAGAATAACAGCAAAGTAGCTGCATTTGCATTTGTTTAAGCTGTTTTCTAGTGACATTTATTTGGATACATACATAAGAATGAGCTAATGAGGCGTGATTTCGCCTGGCGTAGAAAATGTGCTCACTCGTCAGGACACTGTTGTTCAGAGGAGCTAGCCAACAACACAGCTAACACAATCACTTCAAACTGAAGCTGGAAAGATGCAAACTAGCTGCACTTTGTTTTGTTTGACCTTTTTTCCATTTATATTTCTTTGTATATATCCATAAAAATTATGTCAGCTGATTCATAATTTCAACCGGCTGAGAAACCCTGCCTGCCTGCCTGCCTGCCTGCCTGCCTGCCTGCCTGCCTGCCTGCCTGCCTGCCTGCCTGCCTGCCTGCCTGCCTGCCTGCCTGCCTGCCTGCCTGCCTGCCTGCCTGCCTGCCTGCCTGCCTGCCTGCCTGCCTGCCTGCCTGCCTGCCTGCCTGCCTGCCTGCCTGCCTGCCTGCCTGCCTGCCTGCCTGCCTGCCTGCCTGCCTGCCTGCCTGCCTGCCTGCCTGCCTGCCTGCCTGCCTGCCTGCCTGCCTGCCTGCCTGCCTGCCTGCCTGCCTGCCTGCCTGCCTGCCTGCCTGCCTGCCTGCCTGCCTGCCTGCCTGCCTGCCTGCCTGCCTGCCTGCCTGCCTGCCTGCCTGCCTGCCTGCCTGCCTGCCTGCCTGCCTGCCTGCCTGCCTGCCTGCCTGCCTGCCTGCCTGCCTGCCTGCCTGCCTGCCTGCCTGCCTGCCTGCCTGCCTGCCTGCCTGCCTGCCTGCCTGCCTGCCTGCCTGCCTGCCTGCCTGCCTGCCTGCCTGCCTGCCTGCCTGCCTGCCTGCCTGCCTGCCTGCCTGCCTGCCTGCCTGCCTGCCTGCCTGCCTGCCTGCCTGCCTGCCTGCCTGCCTGCCTGCCTGCCTGCCTGCCTGCCTGCCTGCCTGCCTGCCTGCCTGCCTGCCTGCCTGCCTGCCTGCCTGCCTGCCTGCCTGCCTGCCTGCCTGCCTGCCTGCCTGCCTGCCTGCCTGCCTGCCTGCCTGCCTGCCTGCCTGCCTGCCTGCCTGCCTGCCTGCCTGCCTGCCTGCCTGCCTGCCTGCCTGCCTGCCTGCCTGCTGCCTGCCTGCCTGCCTGCCTGCCTGCCTGCCTCCTGCCTGCCTGCCTGCCTGCCTGCCTGCCTGCCTGCCTGCCTGCCTGCCTGCCTGCCTGCCTGCCTGCTGCCTGCCTGCCTGCCTGCCTCTGCCTGCCTGCCTGCCTGCCTGCTGCCTGCCTGCCTGCCTGCCTGCCTGCCTGCCTGCCTGCCTGCCTGCCTGCTTGCCTGCCTGCCTGCCTGCCTGCCTGCCTGCCTGCCTGCCTGCCTGCTGCCTGCCTGCCTGGCCTGCCTGCCTGCCTGCCTGCCTGCCTGCCTGCCTGCCTGCCTGCCTGCCTGCCTGCCTGCTGCCTGCCTGCCTGCCTGCCTGCCTGCCTGCCTGCCTGCCTGCCTGGCCTGCCTGCCTGCCTGCCTGCCTGCCTGCCTGCCTGCCTGCCTGCCTGCCTGCCTGCCTGCCTGCTGCCTGCCTGCCTGCCTGCCTGCCTGCCTGCCTGCTGCCTGCCTGCCTGCCTGGCCTGCCTGCCTGCCTGCCTGCCTGCCTGCCTGCCTGCTGCCTGCCTGCCTGCCTGCCTGCCTGCCTGCCTGCCTGCCTGCCTGCCTGCCTGCCTGCCTGCCTGCCTGCCTGCCTGCCTGCCTGCTGCCTGCCTGCCTGCCTGCCTGCCTGCCTGCCTGCCTGCCTGCCTGCCTGCCTGCCTGCCTGCCTGCCTGCCTGCCTGCCTGCCTGCCTGCCTGCCTGCCTGCCTGCCTGCCTGCCTGCCTGCCTGCCTGCCTGCCTGCCTGCCTGCCTGCCTGCCTGCCTGCCTGCCTGCCTGCCTGCCTGCCTGCCTGCCTGCCTGCCTGCCTGCCTGCCTGCCTGCCTGCCTGCCTGCCTGCCTGCCTGCCTGCCTGCCTGCCTGCCTGCCTGCCTGCCTGCCTGCCTGCCTGCCTGCCTGCCTGCCTGCCTGCCTGCCTGCCTGCCTGCCTGCCTGCCTGCCTGCCTGCCTGCCTGCCTGCCTGCCTGCCTGCCTGCCTGCCTGCCTGCCTGCCTGCCTGCCTGCCTGCCTGCCTGCCTGCCTGCCTGCCTGCCTGCCTGCCTGCCTGCCTGCCTGCCTGCCTGCCTGCCTGCCTGCCTGCCTGCCTGTCTGTCCCCGACTCCCGACACATTCATTACTATGAGAGATTGAATTTGAATATTGAAACAATGTTGCAAAGGTTTATACAAATCTTAGTCTAAAAGAAATGTGAGATAATGTCTAGATGCTTTTCATAGTGGAGATCACGTTTATAAATTGCCTGGCTGGGCTGATGAGACAGTGGATTGGGCAGTCGGAGGGAACAGAGTAAATAGGCATTTTAACGTCATAGATTTAGCCGGTGGTAACTTGTGGAATAGACACCGGCTGGAATGTGTTTTTAACCAAATCAGCATTCAGGTTTAGACCCACACGTGTGCTATAGTGTAATATTGTAATAGTATAAATAAATGTATCTCTCTCTCTCTCTCTGTCTCTCCTCCAGATGGTTTAATAATAAACTGTCTCCCTGTCTCTCCTCCAGATGGTTTAATAATAAACTGTCTCTCCTCCAGATGCCAGTATGGTTTAATAATAAACTGTCTCTCTCTGTCTCTCTCTCCTCCAGATGCCAGGATGGTTTAATAATAAACTGTCTCTCTCGGTCTCTCTCTCCTCCAGATGCCAGGATGGTTTAATAATAAACTGTCTCTCTCGGTCTCTCTCTCCTCCAGATGCCAGTATGGTTTAATAATAAACTCTCTCTCTCTTCTCTCTGTCTCTCCTAGATGCCAGTATGGTTTAATAATAAACTCTCTCTCGGTCTCTCTCTCCTCCAGATGCCAGTATGGTTTAATAATAAACTGTCTCTCTCTTCTCTCTGTCTCTCCTAGATGCCAGTATGGTTTAATAATAAACTCTCTCTCGGTCTCTCTCTCCTCCAGATGCCAGTATGGTTTAATAATAAACGGTCTCTCTCGGTCTCTCTCTCCTCCAGATGCCAGTATGGTTTAATAATAAACTGTCTCTCTCGGTCTCTCTCTCCTCCAGATGCCAGTATGGTTTAATAATAAACTGTCTCTCTCGGTCTCTCTCTCCTCCAGATGGTTTAATAATAAACTGTCTCTCTCGGTCTCTCTCTCCTCCTAGATGCCAGTATGGTTTAATAATAAACTGTCTTTCTCGGTTTCTTTCTCCTCCAGATGCCAGTATGTCCCCGGACGTCTCCAAGCAGAGCCAGTGGTGTAACATGGCCTACTGGGAGCACTGTAAACGCATGGGCCGCCTCTACCCGGTCTACCACACCTCCGTCTCTGTCTTCTACGATCTACCTCAGGGAACCGGCTTCTGTCTGGGCCAGCTCAGCCTCGACAGTAACCACCACCATCACCCCTGTTCCACCGACCACCCCCGCTCCGGCAACGTCCAGCGCACACGCGCCAAGATCGGTTACGGTATCCTCCTCAGCAAGGAACCAGACGGCGTGTGGGCCTATAACCGGAGTCGACACCCCATCTTTGTGAATTCCCCCACCCTGGACGTTCCTGGGAGCAGGAGTGTGGTTGTGAGGAAGGTGATGTCAGGGTACTCTATCAGGGTGTTTGACTGGGAGAGATCCGGCACGTTGAGCACCCTGCAGCACACAGACCCTGTGGATCTACTAGAGGGTCCCTGTGATCCTAACAGTGTGAGGATCAGCTTCGCTAAGGGCTGGGGCCCCTGCTATTCCAGACAGTTTATTACATCATGCCCCTGCTGGCTGGAGATACTGCTCAACACCCACACATAACAGAGAGAGAGGGGGGAGGGGGGGAGAGAGAGAGAGAGAGAGAGAGAGAGAGAGAGAGAGAGAGAGAGAGAGAGAGAGAGAGAGAGAGAGAGAGAGAGAGAGAGAGAGAGAGAGAGAGAGAGAGAGAGAGAGAGAGAGAGAGAGAGAAAGAAGAAAAGGAGAGACAGAGAGAGAGAGACAGGTAGAGGAAAAGAAGAAAGAGAGACAGAGAGACAGAGAGACAGAGAGACAGAGAGAGAGAGAGAGAGAGAGAGAGAGAGACTATCCCACATTTCATCTACCTAGATTTAATATAAAGTTTTATATATTATATCAAATATATATATTATACTGTAAGCAAAGATATATTATACTGTAAATAAAGATATATTATACTGTAAATAAAGATATATTATACTGTAAAAACGGACTCATTATTACAATGTCATTATTTACAGTTGAAGTCGGAAGTTTACATACACCTTAGCCAAATACATTTAAACTCAGTTTTTCACAATTCCTGACATTTAATCCTAGTAAAAATTCCCTGTCTTAGGTCAGTTAGGATCACAACTTTATTTTAAGAATGTGAAATGTCAGAATAATAGTAGAGAGAATGATTTATTTCAGCTTTTATTTCCTTCATCACATTCCCAGTGGGTCAGAAGTTTACATACACTGAATTAGTATTTGGTAGCATTGCCTTTAAATTGTTTAACTTGGGTCAAACATTTCGGGTAGCCTTCCACAAGCTTCCCACAATAAGTTGGGTGAATTTTGGCCCATTCCTCCTGACAGAGCTGGTGTAACTGCATCAGGTTTGTAGGCCTCCTTGCTCGCACACGCTTTTTCAGTTCTGCCCACACATTTTCTATACGATTGAGGTCAGGGCTTTGTGATGGCCACTCCAATACCTTGACTTTGTTGTCCTTAAGCCATTTTGCCACAACTTTGGAAGTACAGTGGGGAAAAAAAGTATTTAGTCAGCCACCAATTGTGCATGTTCTCCCACTTAAAAAGACGAGAGAGGCCTGTAATTTTCATCATAGGTACACGTCAATTATGACAGACAAAATGAGAAAAAGTATTCCAGAAAATCACATTGTAGGAATTTTAATGAATTTATTTGCAAATTATGGTGGAAAATAAGTATTTGGTCAATAACAAAAGTTTCTCAATACTTTGTTATATACCCTTTGTTGGCAATGACACAGGTCAAACGTTTTCTGTAAGTCTTCACAAGGTTTCCACACACTGTTGCTGGTATTTTGGCCCATTCCTCCATGCAGATCTCCTCTAGAGCAGTGATGTTTTGGGGCTGTCGCTGGGCAACACGGACTTTCAACTCCCTCCAAAGATTTTCTATGGGGTTGAGATCTGGAGACTGGCTAGGCCACTCCAGGACCTTGAAATGCTTCTTACGAAGCCACTCCTTCGTTGCCCGGGCGGTGTGTTTGGGATCATTGTCATGCTGAAAGACCCAGCCATGTTTCATCTTCAATGCCCTTGCTGATGGAAGGAGGTTTTCACTCAAAATCTCACGATACATGGCCCCATTCATTCTTTCCTTTACACGGATCAGTCGTCCTGGTCCCTTTGCAGAAAAACTGCCCCAAAGCATGATGTTTCCACCCCCATGCTTCACAGTAGGTATGGTGTTCTTTGGATGCAACTCAGCATTCTTTGTCCTCCAAACACGACGAGTTGAGTTTTTACCAAAAAGTTCTATTTTGGTTTCATCTGACCATATGACATTCTCCCAATCCTCTTCTGGATCATCCAAATGCACTCTAGCAAACTTCAGATGGGTCTGGACATGTACTGGCTTAAGCAGGGGGACACGTCTGGCACTGCAGGATTTGAGTCCCTGGTGGCGTAGTGTGTTACTGATGGTAGGCTTTGTTACTTTGGTCCCAGCTCTCTGCAAGTCATTCACTAGGTCCCCCCGTGTGGTTCTGGGATTTTTGCTCACCGTTCTTGTGATCATTTTGACCCCACGGAGTGAGATCTTGCGTGGAGCCCCAGATCGAGGGAGATTATCAGTGGTCTTGTATGTCTTCCATTTCCTAATAATTGCTCCCACAGTTGATTTCTTCAAACCAAGCTGCTTACCTATTGCAGATTCAGTCTTCCCAGCCTGGTGCAGGTCTACAATTTTGTTTCTGGTGTCCTTTGACAGCTCTTTGGTCTTGGCCATAGTGGAGTTTGGAGTGTGACTGTTTGAGGTTGTGGACAGGTGTCTTTTATACTGATAACAAGTTCAAACAGGTGCCATTAATACAGGTAACGAGTGGAGGACAGAGGAGCCTCTTAAAGAAGAAGTTACAGGTCTGTGAGAGCCAGAAATCTTGCTTGTTTGTAGGTGACCAAATACTTATTTTCCACCATAATTTGCAAATAAATTCATTAAAAATCCTAAAATGTGATTTTCTGGAAAAAAAATCTCAATTTGTCTGTCATAGTTGACGTGTACCTATGATGAAAATTACAGGCCTCTCATCTTTTTAAGTGGGAGAACTTGCACAATTGGTGGCTGACTAAATACTTTTTTCCCCCACTGTATGCTTGGGGTCATTGTCTATTTGGAAGACCCATTTGCGACCAGGCTTTAACTTCCTGACTCATGTCTTGAGATGTTGCTTCAATATATCCACATAATTTTCCTTCCTCATGATGCCATCTATTTTGTGAAGTGCACCAGTCCCTCCTGCAGCAAAGCACCCCCACAGCATGATGCTGCCACCCCCGTGCTTCACGGTTGGGATGGTTTTCTTCGGCTTGCAAGCCCCCCCCTTTTTCCTCCAAACATAACGATGTTCATTATGGCCAAACAGTTCTATTTTTGTTTCATCAGACCAGAGGACATTTCTCCAAAAAGTATGATCTTTGTCCCCATATGCAGTTGCAAACCGTGGATAAGAGCGTCTGCTAAATGACTAAAATGTAAATGTAGTTATGGCGGTTTTGGAGCAGTGGCTTCTTCCTTGCTGAGCGGGCTTTCAGGTTGTGTCGATATAGGACTCGTTTTACTTTGGATATAGATACTTTTGTACCTGTTTCCTCCAGCATCTTCAGAAGGTCCTTTGCTGTTGTTCTGGGATTGATTTGCACTTTTCGCACCAAAGTACATTCATCTCTAGGAGACAGAACGTGTCTCCTTCCTGAGCGGTATGACGGCTGCGTGGTCCCATGGTGTTTATACTTGCGTATTATTGTTTGTACAGATGAACGTGGTACCTTCAGGCATTTGGAAATTGCTCCCAAGGATGAACCAGACTTGTGGAGGTCTGCCATTTTTTTCTGAGGTCTTGGCTGATTTCTTTTCATTTTCCCATGATGTCAAGCAAAGAGGCACTGAGTTTGAAGGTAGGCCTTGAAATACATCCACAGGTACACCTCCATTTGACTCAAATGATGTCAATAAGCCTATCAGAAGCTTCTAAAGCCATGACATCATTTTCTAGATTTTTCCAAGCTGTTTAAAGGCACAGTCAACTTAGTGTATGTAAACTTCTGACCCACTGGAATTGTGATACAGTGCATTATAAGTGAAATAATCTGTCTGTAAACAATTGTTGGAAAAATTACTTGTGTCATGCACAAAGTAGATGTCCTAACCGACTTGCCAAAACTATATATATATATATATATATATATATATATATATTGTATATACACAGAACAAAAATATAAACTCAACATGCAACAATTTCTAAGATTTTACTGAGTTACAGTTCATATTAGGAAATCATTAGGCCCTAATTTATGGATTTCACATGACTGGGAATACAGATCTGCATCTGTTGGTCACCGACACCTTAAAAAAAAAAAGGTAGGGGGGTGAATCAGAAAACCAGTCAGCATCTGGTGTGACCACCATTTGCCTCATGCAGCGTGACACATCTCCTTCGCAAAGAGTTGATCAGGCTGTTGGTTGTGTCACAAACCGGCAGGGAGACACGTGGAGACAAGGAATACTCAAAACATATATTTATTAACTAAAGTAAACTAAGTATAATTAACAATGGTGTGTGTAATCAGTAATCAGTAGTGTAAGTGAGTGTTATGCATAAATGTAATAATGAAGGTGTTGAAAGGTGCCAAAGCAAACAACCAAAAATACCACAAAAAATCAATCAAGGTGTCTGCATGGAGAGAGTCTCCTCAATGAATGTGGAAGAGGTCCATTTATGCTGGGACACACCCGGCCCAGGTGTTTCCCATGTAGCTGACGACCCTCCCAACTCCGCCCACCGGCATCCTAATAAGGAAACAAGAGCAAAGAGAGAATACGGCAGACAGAGTGGGAGGGTCGTAAAACCATAAAACCGGGGACCAACAAGGACCCCGGACCAACGTACCAGCCTCAGCGTCCCAAACCGACAAATTGTTACATGTTCACACCTCCACTTGCCCCAGCCGTCATCCTCCTCCCCAGACCTCGGCAACACAGGAAGCAACATTTAAGAGGACAGAAGAACACAAGACTAGGATGGGGACAGACAGGAAAGATAGAACATGACAAAATCAAACAATGGTCGGTCACGTAAACATTCAGGAACAGGGCGCACGAGAGAGCGCATCAGCAATCACGTTATCAGTCCCCCGGATCTAGATGCCGCACATCTAGATGGAAGGATTGTAAAAATAAACACCATCTCATTATCCTCTGATTAGGACACCTCATGGACCTCAAAAAGGTGAGAGGATTATGGTCGGTGTAGACCACAATAGGTACTACTCCAGACCCAACATACACTTCAAAGTGTTGCAGCGCCCATATAAGTGCTAATGCTTCTTTTTCAATGACCGAACAGTTCAACTGATAACGGATCAATTTTTTGGAAAAGAAACTAACAGGCCTCTCAACCCCAGACACATCTGCTTGCAGCAAAACTGCACCTGCCCCCCCGCATGACTAGCATCCACCTGCAAGGTAAATGACAAATCCACACGAGGAGCAGCCAGCACCGGAGTTGAGGTAAGCAACCTCTTTGCATCTTCGAAAGCCTGTTGACAACGAGAAGACCAATCAATCAATCAATTTTATTTTATATAGCCCTTCTTACATCAGCTAATATCTCGAAGTGCTGTACAGAAACCCAGCCTAAAACCCCAAACAGCTAGTAATGCAGGTGTAGAAGCACGGTGGCTAGGAAAAACTCCCTAGAAGGCGAAAACCTAGGAAGAAACCTAGAGAGGAACCAGGCTATGAGGGGTGGCCAGTCCTCTTCTGGCTGTGCCGGGTGGAGATTATAACAGAACCATGCCAAGATGTTCAAAAATGTTCATAAGTGACAAGCATGGTCAAATAATAATCAGGAATAAATCTCAGTTGGCTTTTCATAGCCGATCATTAAGAGTTGAAAACAGCAGGTCTGGGACAGGTAGGGGTTCCATAACCGCAGGCAGAACAGTTGAAACTGGAATAGCAGCAAGGCCAGGCGGACTGGGGACAGCAAGGAGTCACCACGGCCGGTAGTCCCGACGTATGGTCCTAGGGCTCAGGTCTCTCAGTTGGCTTTTCATAGCCGATCATTAAAGAGTTGAAAACAGCAGGTCTGGGACAGGTAGGGGTTTCGTAGCCGCAGGCAGAACAGTTGAAACTGGAATAGCAGCAAGGCCAGGCGGACCATACGTACACAGCCTTAGCTTTCAGCAGATCTGTCAAGGGAGAGACCACAGTAGAGAAGTTCCTACAAAAACCACGATAATACCCAATCATTCCCAAGAAACGCATCAGTTCCTTTTTAGTGGTTGGTGGTGGAAAAGCATCAATAGCTACCACTTTAGCCCGAACAGGACGCACTTCACCCTGCCCAACCACCTTTCCAAGGTATGTCACAGTCGACTGAGCAAACTCACATTTAGCCAAATGTATCGTGAGGCGACCCGCAGCCAGACGTTCGAACAAGGCTTGAATACGGGACAGATGTTCCTCCCAAGTATCGGCATGTATCACTACATCGTCCAGATAAACAGCGCACCCGGCCAGACCAGAGACAACCCTGTTCATAAGTCGCTGAAAAGTGGCAGGTGCATTACGCAGGCCGAAACTCATAACCGAATACGAGTACAGACCAAAAGGTGTAATAAAGGCAGAGACGGATGGGTCGTCACGGTTGTGGCCTGTGGAAGGTTGTCCCGCTCCTCTTCAATGGCTGCGCAAAGTTGCTGGATATTGGCGGGAACTGGAACACGCTGTCGTACACGTCGATCCAGAGCATCCCAAACATGCTCAACGGGGGTGAAGTCCGGAGCATCCAAAACATCTTGCTTCTTTTTCTCTTTTAGGGGTCTAGTTGATTCAGATCCAAGAACAGACAATGATGCTTGTTTCTGTTGTCACTGCTACAAGGACAGTCGATCTGCAAACAGGTTAGCTAGCTTGTTGACTTCGTCTGCTCTGTGATTGTTTCTGGCGGCAGTAGCTGGCAAGTGACTTTCAGTTCCTCTCCAGCTCTGGGGCCACGGCAGCAGGGTCATTAGAGTAAGCAGCATTTAAAGCAAAGACACAACTAGCCCAGTTGGCCAGCCCAAAGTGGCTCAGGGCTCAACCCCCTTGTTTTTTCGTTGAAAGTGAAAGCACTATACAAGAAGAGGGGTGGCATAGGGGTGCCCACGACCTGCAGATTGTTTGCTTTAAATTACAAATTTGAGCAAATTTCGGAAAATCCTGTTTTAACTACATGAAATGTTTTGAATCGTTTGACAGCCTTTGTAGAGATTATCCAGACCATGAGTCAGATTATTACAATTTAATTTGGCTTTAAGACACATTTTTGGGGATTATTGTTTACGCAACAGGCAGGATGAAATAATACTTACTAGTCTTCAACATTATAATAACGTTGGACTTCTCTCTCTCAGAGCCCTAGCAGTGTGTATCGCTACGTGGAGCTCTGCATACTCAGCAACTGTGGTCAGAAAGACTCCCAAGGATTCCAGGTTCACAGCAATATTCCTTCTTAATGAGACAGACCCACCACAGATGGAACAATGAGACAGATGTTTCACCGGATGTATAAATCTGAAGCGTTTCCACTCACTGACAAATGTGTTGTTGAGAGGAAGCCCGGTGACCGGCAGTGGGAGAAGATGGAGCGAAATGGATTCTGGACGACATTCTCTCATCCATGAAACATTTGATCTCAATAAAGTTTTTTGTTTTTGTTTTGTTTTTTGTTTGTTTTTTACATTTAGCAGACGCTCTTATCCAGAGCGACTTACAGGAGCAATTAGGGTTAAGTGCCTTGCTCAAGGGCACATCGACAGATTTTTCACCTAGTCGGCTCGGGGATTAGAACCAGCGACCTTTCGGTTACTGGCACAACGCTCTTAACCACTAAGCTACCTGCCACAGTTTTCTGTTCCCAAATCTAGAATCTGTTACAAACAGAGTGGACTAAGTCAGCTGACAACGTCACGAAAACAATGTGCACGCTTCGATAGGGCAGAGGTCTGTGTGTTGTTGTGATTCTGGATGACCAGATCGCTAGCAACAATGACAGGAAGCTGCCATGTGGGGAATCGTAAGTGACTCGTTTCAGCTTGTTTGGTCTTGTTCTTTCTACCATGTCTTGTTTTGAGGTGTCTATGCTAATACGGCAAATAATTTGCTAGCTAGCTAGCTAACCAACAACTGTAACAATGTATTTGAGAGACAACAAGTGCTCATTGTGCAAATGTGTTTTTGTTGTCAATATTTCAGCACCCAAAGAATAGCCCGCATTTACACAGGACAATGTAATGTGTAAATGTGATCTAAACTTTATTGGTCGCCGCTCAACTCCATCGTAAATTGTGGAGTTGAGTTTAGTCGGCTACACCCCGATTAGCCTGCAGTGCTCTCTCCAAAATAATCAAGTTTTAGGCCTAGATTCTATCAGTTCTGTGCTAGCTGACAACACGCATAGCGGTTGTTTTGAAAGTGTCTGAGGTAGATCTGGGTTAGAGCTGTCAAATCCATGAGCTCCCAGCATTAAACCTAAAGCGGACATTGCCATTGGCTGCACGGAGTCGCATTAAAATAAATCTCAAGCAGCCTAGTTTACACGTTATAACACTGGAATGTGAGATATATTCTTCACCTCAATTAGGCTGATTAAATTTGAGTGTCAACTTTTCTATATAACCTACACTTTCTCGTTGAGGGTGGGATGTGTGTGGCTTCGTGACAATGTCCACAAGAGCAGCTGCTCACCGGTTTGACAGTTCTAACGCAGTTCCCACTTCAACACCGCTAAAACATTACCTTCAACACCGCTAAAACACCACCTTCAACACCGCTAAAACACCACCTTCAACACCGCCAAAACACCACCTTCAACACCGCCAAAACACCACCTTCAACACCGCCAAAACACCACCTTCAACACCGCCAAAACACCACCTTCAACACTGCTAAAAAAAACATCTTCAACACTGCAAAAAAACCAGTTTCAACACCGCCAAAACACCACATTCTACACCGCCAAAACACCAACTTCAACACCGCCAAAACACCACCTTCAACACCGCCAAAACACCAACTTCAACACTGCTAAAAAAAACATCTTCAAAACTGCCAAAACACCAGTTTCAACACCGCCAAAACACCACCTTCTACACCGACAAAACACCACCTTCTACACCGACAAAACACCACCTTCAACACTGCCAAAACACTACCTTCAACACTGCCAAAACATCTTCCTTCAACACCGCCAAAACACCACTTTCAACACTGCTAAAACACCAACTTCAACACTGCCAAAACACCAACTTCAACACCGCTAAAACACCACCTTCAACACCGCTTAAACACCACCTTCAACACCGCTAAAACATTACCTTCAACACCGCTAAAACACTACCTTCAACACCGCCAAAACACCATCTTCAACACTGCCAAAACACCATTTTCAACACCGCCAAAACACCACCTTCAACACCACCAAAACACCACCTTCAACACCGCCAAAACACTATTTTCAACACCGCTAAAACACCACCTTCAACACCACCAAAACACGACCTTCAACACCGCCAAAATGCACCTTCAACACCGCTAAAACACCACCCTCAACACCGCCAAAACAACAATTTCAACACCGGTAAAACACTAGCTTCAACACCGCTAAAACACCACCTTCAACACTGCTAAAACACCATCTTCAACACCGCTAAAACACCACCTACAACACCGCTAAAACACCACCTTCAACACCGCCAAAACACCACCTTCAACACCGCCAAAACACCACCCTCAACCCCGCCAAAACACTACCTTCAACACCGCTAAAACACTACCTTCAACACCGCTAAAACACTACCTTTAACACCGCCAAAACATTACCTTCAACACCACTAAAACACTACCTTCAACACCGCTAAAACACCAACTTCAACACTGCCAAAACACCACCTTAAACACAGCTAAAACACTACTTTCAACACCGCCAAAACACCACCCTCAACACCGCCAAAACACTACCTTCAACACGCTAAAACACCACGTTCAACACCGCTAAAACACTACATTTAACACCGCCAAAACACCACCTTCAACACCGCTAAAACACCACCCTCAACACCACCAAAACACCACCTTCAACACCGCTAAAACACAATTTTCAACACCACTAAAACACCACCTTCAACACCGCTAAAACACCACCTACAACACCGCTAAAACACCACCTTCAACACCGCCAAAACACCAACTTCAACACCGCCAAAACACCACCCTCAACACCGCCAAAACACTACCTTCAACACCGCTAAAACATTATCTTTAACACCGCCAAAACATTATCTTCAACACCGCTAAAACACTACCTTTAACACCGCTAAAACACCAACTTCAACACTGCCAAAACACCACCTTAAACACAGCTAAAACACTACTTTCAACACCGCCAAAACAACACCCTCAACACCGCCAAAACACTACCTTCAACAAGCTAAAACACCACGTTCAACACCGCTAAAACACTACCTTTAACACCGCTAAAACACCAACTTCAACACTGCCAAAACACCACCTTAAACACAGCTAAAACACTACTTTCAACACCGCCAAAACAACACCCTCAACACCGCCAAAACACTACCTTCAACAAGCTAAAACACCACGTTCAACACCGCTAAAACACTACCTTTAACACCGCCAAAACACCACCTTCAACACCGCTAAAACACCACCCTCAACACCGCCAAAACACCACCTTCAACACCGCTAAAACACAATTTCCAACACCGCTAAAACACCACCTTCAACACTGCTAAAACACCACCTTCAACACCGCCAAAACAACACCTTCAACACCGCCAAACACCACCCTCAAAACCGCCAAAACTCTACCTTCAACACCGCTAAAACACCACGTTCAACACCGCTAAAACACTACTTTCAACCCACCAAAACACCACGTTCAACACCGCCAAAACACCACCTTCAACACCGCTAAAACACCACCTTCAACACAGCTAAAACACCACGTTCAACACCGCTAAAACACCACCCTCAACACCGCTAAAACACCACCTTCAACACAGCCCAAACACCACCTTCAACACCGCTAAAACATTACCTTCAAAACCGCTAAAACACCACCTTCAACACCGCCAAAACACCAGCTTCAACACCGCCAAAACACTATAATAATAATAGTATGCCATTTAGCAAACGCTTTTATCCAAAGCGACTTACAGTCATACGTGCATAATTTTTTTTGTGTATGGGTGGTCCCGGGGATCGAACCCACTACCTTGGCGTTACAAGCGCTGTGCTCTACCAGCTGAGCTCCAGCTTCAACACCGCCAAAACAACACCTTCAACACCGCCACAACCTACACTCAACACCGCCAAAACACTACTTTCAACACGCTAAAACACCACGTTCAACACCGCTAAAACACCACCTTTAACACTGCCAAAACACCAACTTCAACACACCACCCTCAACACCGCCAAAACACCACCTTCAACACCGCTAAACCACAATTTTCAACACCGCCAAAACACTATTTTTAATACCGCCAAAACACTATCTTCAACACCGCTAAAACACCACCTTCAACACCGCTAAAACACTATCTTCAACACCGCCAAAACACCACCCTCAACACCGCCAAAACACCACCTTCAACACCGCTAAAACACCACCTTCAACAACGCTAAAACACCACCTTCAACACCGCCAAAACACCAACTTCAACACCGCCAAAACACCACCCTCAACACCGCCAAAACACTACCTTCAACACCGCTAAAACATTACCTTTAACACCGCCAAAACATTACCTTCAACACCGCTAAAACACTACCTTTAACACCGCTAAAACACCAACTTCAACACTGCCAAAACACCACCTTAAACACAGCTAAAACACTACTTTCAACACCGCCAAAACAACACCCTCAACACCGCCAAAACACTACCTTCAACAAGCTAAAACACCACGTTCAACACCGCTAAAACACTACTTTCAACCCACCAAAACACCACGTTCAACACCGCCAAAACACCACCTTCAACACCGCTAAAACCTCACCTTCAACAAAGCTAAAACACCACGTTCAACACCGCTAAAACACCACCCTCAACACCGCTAAAACACCACCTTCAACACAGCCAAAACACCACCTTCAACACCGCTAAAACATTACCTTCAAAACCGCTAAAACACCACCTTCAACACCGCCAAAACACCAGCTTCAACACCGCCAAAACACTATAATAATAATAGTATGCCATTTAGCAAACGCTTTTATCCAAAGCGACTTACAGTCATACGTGCATAATTTTTTTTGTGTATGGGTGGTCCCGGGGATCGAACCCACTACCTTGGCGTTACAAGCGCTGTGCTCTACCAGCCGAGCTCCAGCTTCAACACCGCCAAAACAACACCTTCAACACCGCCAAAACCTACCCTCAACACCGCCAAAACACTACTTTCAACACGCTAAAACACCACGTTCAACACCGCTAAAACACCAACTTTAACACTGCCAAAACACCAACTTCAACACACCACCCTCAACACCGCCAAAACACCACCTTCAACACCGCTAAAACACAATTTTCAACACCGCCAAAACACTATTTTTAACACCGCCAAAACACTATCTTCAACACCGCTAAAACACCACCTTCAACACCGCTAAAACACTATCTTCAACACCGCCAAAACACCACCCTCAACACCGCCAAAACCCCACCTTCAACACCGCCAAAACACCACCTTCAACACCGCCAAAACACCACCTTCAACACCGCTAAAACACCACCTTCAACACCGCTAAAACACCAACTTCAACACCGCCAAAACACCAACCTCAACACCGCCAAAACACTACCTTCAACACCGCTAAAACATTACCTTTAACACCGCCAAAACATTACCTTCAACACCGCTAAAACACTACCTTTAACACCGCTAAAACACCAACTTCAACACTGCCAAAACACCACCATAAACACAGCTAAAACACTACTTTCAACACCGCCAAAACAACACCCTCAACACCGCCAAAACACTACCTTCAACAAGCTAAAACACCACGTTCAACACCGCTAAAACACTACTTTCAACCCACCAAAACACCACGTTCAACACCGCCAAAACACCACCTTCAACACCGCCAAAACACTACCTTCAACAAGCTAAAACACCACGTTCAACACCGCTAAAACACTACTTTCAACCCACCAAAACACCACGTTCAACACCGCCAAAACACCACCTTCAACACCGCTAAAACACCACCTTCAACACAGCTAAAACACCACGTTCAACACCGCTAAAACACCACCCTCAACACCGCTAAAACACCACCTTCAACACAGCCAAAACACCACCTTCAACACCGCTAAAACATTACCTTCAAAACCGCTAAAACACCACCTTCAACACCGCCAAAACACCAGCTTCAACACCGCCAAAACACTATAATAATAATAGTATGCCATTTAGCAAACGCTTTTATCCAAAGCGACTTACAGTCATACGTGCATAATTTTTTTTGTGTATGGGTGGTCCCGGGGATCGAACCCACTACCTTGGCGTTACAAGCGCTGTGCTCTACCAGCTGAGCTCCAGCTTCAACACCGCCAAAACAACACCTTCAACACCGCCAAAACCTACCCTCAACACCGCCAAAACACTACTTTCAACACGCTAAAACACCACGTTCAACACCGCTAAAACACCACCTTTAACACTGCCAAAACACCAACTTCAACACACCACCCTCAACACCGCCAAAACACCACCTTCAACACCGCTAAACCACAATTTTCAACACCGCCAAAACACTATTTTTAACACCGCCAAAACACTATCTTCAACACCGCTAAAACACCACCTTCAACACCGCTAAAACACTATTTTCAACACCGCCAAAACACCACCCTCAACACCGCCAAAACCCCACCTTCAACACCGCCAAAACACTACCTTCAACACCGCCAAAACACCACCTTCAACACTGCTAAAACACCACCTTCAACAACGCTAAAACACCACCTTCAACACCGCCAAAACACCAACTTCAACACCGCCAAAACACCACCCTCAACACCGCCAAAACACTACCTTCAACACCGCTAAAACATTACCTTTAACACAGCCAAAACATTACCTTCAACACCGCTAAAACACTACCTTTAACACCGCTAAAACACCAACTTCAACACTGCCAAAACACCACCTTAAACACAGCTAAAACACTACTTTCAACACCGCCAAAACAACACCCTCAACACCGCCAAAACACTACCTTCAACAAGCTAAAACACCACGTTCAACATCGCTAAAACACTACCTTTAACACCGCCAAAACACCACCTTCAACACCGCTAAAACACCACCCTCAACACCGCCAAAATACCAGCTTCAACACCGCCAAAACACTATAATAATAATAGTATGCCATTTAGCAAACGCTTTTATCCAAAGCGACTTACAGTCATACGTGCATAATTTTTTTTGTGTATGGGTGGTCCCGGGGATCGAACCCACTACCTTGGCGTTACAAGCGCTGTGCTCTACCAGCTGAGCTCCAGCTTCAACACCGCCAAAACAACACCTTCAACACCGCCACAACCTACCCTCAACACCGCCAAAACACTACTTTCAACACGCTAAAACACCACGTTCAACACCGCTAAAACACCACCTTTAACACTGCCAAAACACCAACTTCAACACACCACCCTCAACACAGCCAAAACACCACCTTCAACACCGCTAAAACACAATTTTCAACACCGCCAAAACACTATTTTTAACACCGCCAAAACACTATCTTCAACACCGCTAAAACACCACCTTCAACACCGCTAAAACACTATATTCAACACCGCCAAAACACCACCCTCAACACCGCCAAAACACCACCTTCAACACCGCTAAAACACCACCTTCAACAACGCTAAAACACCACCTTCAACACCGCCAAAACACCAACTTCAACACCGCCAAAACACCACCCTCAACACCGCCAAAACACTACCTTCAACACCGCTAAAACATTACCTTTAACACCGCCAAAACATTACCTTCAACACCGCTAAAACACTACCTTTAACACCGCCAAAACACCAGCTTCAACACCGCCAAAACACTATAATAATAATAGTATGCCATTTAGCAAACGCTTTTATCCAAAGCGACTTACAGTCATACGTGCATATTTTTTTTTGTGTATGGGTGGTCCCGGGGATCGAACCCACTACCTTGGCGTTACAAGCGCTGTGCTCTACCAGCTGAGCTCCAGCTTCAACACCGCCAAAACAACACCTTCAACACCGCCAAAACCTACCCTCAACACCGCCAAAACACTACTTTCAACACGCTAAAACACCACGTTCAACACCGCTAAAACACCACCTTTAACACTGCCAAAACACCAACTTCAACACACCACCCTCAACACCGCCAAAACACCACCTTCAACACCGCTAAACCACAATTTTCAACACCGCCAAAACACTATTTTTAACACCGCCAAAACACTATCTTCAACACCGCTAAAACACCACCTTCAACACCGCTAAAACACTATTTTCAACACCGCCAAAACACCACCCTCAACACCGCCAAAACCCCACCTTCAACACCGCCAAAACACCACCTTCAACACCGCCAAAACACCACCTTCAACACTGCTAAAACACCACCTTCAACAACGCTAAAACACCACCTTCAACACCGCCAAAACACCAACTTCAACACCGCCAAAACACCACCCTCAACACCGCCAAAACACTACCTTCAACACCGCTAAAACATTACCTTTAACACCGCCAAAACATTACCTTCAACACCGCTAAAACACTACCTTTAACACCGCTAAAACACCAACTTCAACACTGCCAAAACACCACCTTAAACACAGCTAAAACACTACTTTCAACACCGCCAAAACAACACCCTCAACACCGCCAAAACACTACCTTCAACAAGCTAAAACACCACGTTCAACATCGCTAAAACACTACCTTTAACACCGCCAAAACACCACCTTCAACACCGCTAAAACACCACCCTCAACACCGCCAAAACACCAGCTTCAACACCGCCAAAACACTATAATAATAATAGTATGCCATTTAGCAAACGCTTTTATCCAAAGCGACTTACAGTCATACGTGCATATTTTTTTTTGTGTATGGGTGGTCCCGGGGATCGAACCCACTACCTTGGCGTTACAAGCGCTGTGCTCTACCAGCTGAGCTCCAGCTTCAACACCGCCAAAACAACACCTTCAACACCGCCACAACCTACCCTCAACACCGCCAAAACACTACTTTCAACACGCTAAAACACCACGTTCAACACCGCTAAAACACCACCTTTAACACTGCCAAAACACCAACTTCAACACACCACCCTCAACACAGCCAAAACACCACCTTCAACACCGCTAAAACACAATTTTCAACACCGCCAAAACACTATTTTTAACACCGCCAAAACACTATCTTCAACACCGCTAAAACACCACCTTCAACACCGCTAAAACACTATCTTCAACACCGCCAAAACACCACCCTCAACACCGCCAAAACACCACCTTCAACACCGCTAAAACACCACCTTCAACAACGCTAAAACACCACCTTCAACACCGCCAAAACACCAACTTCAACACCGCAAAAACACCACCCTCAACACCGCCAAAACACTACCTTCAACACCGCTAAAACATTACCTTTAACACCGCCAAAACATTACCTTCAACACCGCTAAAACGCTACCTTTAACACCGCTAAAACACCAACTTCAACACTGCCAAAACACCACCTTAAACACAGCTAAAACACTACTTTCAACACCGCCAAAACAACACCCTCAACACCGCCAAAACACTACCTTCAACAAGCTAAAACACCACGTTCAACACCGCTAAAACACTACTTTCAACCCACCAAAACACCACGTTCAACACCGCCAAAACACCACCTTCAACACCGCTAAAACCTCACCTTCAACACAGCTAAAACACCACGTTCAACACCGCTAAAACACCACCCTCAACACCGCTAAAACACCACCTTCAACACAGCCAAAACACCACCTTCAACACCGCTAAAACATTACCTTCAAAACCGCTAAAACACCACCTTCAACACCGCCAAAACACCAGCTTCAACACCGCCAAAACACTATAATAATAATAGTATGCCATTTAGCAAACGCTTTTATCCAAAGCGACTTACAGTCATACGTGCATAATTTTTTTTGTGTATGGGTGGTCCCGGGGATCGAACCCACTACCTTGGCGTTACAAGCGCTGTGCTCTACCAGCTGAGCTCCAGCTTCAACACCGCCAAAACAACACCTTCAACACCGCCAAAACCTACCCTCAACACCGCCAAAACACTACTTTCAACACGCTAAAACACCACGTTCAACACCGCTAAAACACCACCTTTAACACTGCCAAAACACCAACTTCAACACACCACCCTCAACACCGCCAAAACACCACCTTCAACACCGCTAAACCACAATTTTCAACACCGCCAAAACACTATTTTTAACACCGCCAAAACACTATCTTCAACACCGCTAAAACACCACCTTCAACACCGCTAAAACACTATTTTCAACACCGCCAAAACACCACCCTCAACACCGCCAAAACCCCACCTTCAACACCGCCAAAACCCCACCTTCAACACCGCCAAAACACCACCTTCAACACTGCTAAAACACCACCTTCAACAACGCTAAAACACCACCTTCAACACCGCCAAAACACCAACTTCAACACCGCCAAAACACCACCCTCAACACCGCCAAAACACTACCTTCAACACCGCTAAAACATTACCTTTAACACCGCTAAAACACCAACTTCAACACTGCCAAAACACCACCTTAAACACAGCTAAAACACTACTTTCAACACCGCCAAAACAACACCCTCAACACCGCCAAAACACTACTTTCAACAAGCTAAAACACCACGTTCAACATCGCTAAAACACTACCTTTAACACCGCCAAAACACCACCTTCAACACCGCTAAAACACCACCCTCAACACCGCCAAAACACCAGCTTCAACACCGCCAAAACACTATAATAATAATAGTATGCCATTTAGCAAACGCTTTTATCCAAAGCGACTTACAGTCATACGTGCATAATTTTTTTTGTGTATGGGTGGTCCCGGGGATCGAACCCACTACCTTGGCGTTACAAGCGCTGTGCTCTACCAGCTGAGCTCCAGCTTCAACACCGCCAAAACAACACCTTCAACACCGCCACAACCTACCCTCAACACCGCCAAAACACTACTTTCAACACGCTAAAACACCACGTTCAACACCGCTAAAACACCACCTTTAACACTGCCAAAACACCAACTTCAACACACCACCCTCAACACAGCCAAAACACCACCTTCAACACCGCTAAAACACAATTTTCAACACCGCCAAAACACTATTTTTAACACCGCCAAAACACTATCTTCAACACCGCTAAAACACCACCTTCAACACCGCTAAAACACTATCTTCAACACCGCCAAAACACCACCCTCAACACCGCCAAAACACCACCTTCAACACTGCTAAAACACCACCTTCAACAACGCTAAAACACCACCTTCAACACCGCCAAAACACCAACTTCAACACCGCAAAAACACCACCCTCAACACCGCCAAAACACTACCTTCAACACCGCTAAAACATTACCTTTAACACCGCCAAAACATTACCTTCAACACCGCTAAAACACTACCTTTAACACCGCTAAAACACCAACTTCAACACTGCCAAAACACCACCTTAAACACAGCTAAAACACTACTTTCAACACCGCCAAAACAACACCCTCAACACCGCCAAAACACTACCTTCAACAAGCTAAAACACCACGTTCAACACCGCTAAAACACTACTTTCAACCCACCAAAACACCACGTTCAACACCGCCAAAACACCACCTTCAACACCGCTAAAACCTCACCTTCAACACAGCTAAAACACCACGTTCAACACCGCTAAAACACCACCCTCAACACCGCTAAAACACCACCTTCAACACAGCCAAAACACCACCTTCAACACCGCTAAAACATTACCTTCAAAACCACTAAAACACCAACTTCAACACCGCCAAAACACCAGCTTCAACACCGCCAAAACCTACCCTCAACACCGCCAAAACACTACTTTCAACACGCTAAAACACCACGCTCAACACCGCTAAAACACCACCTTTAACACTGCCAAAACACCAACTTCAACACACCACCCTCAACACCGCCAAAACACCACCTTCAACACCGCTAAACCACAATTTTCAACACCGCCAAAACACTATTTTTAACACCGCCAAAACACTATCTTCAACACCGCTAAAACACCACCTTCAACACCGCTAAAACACTATTTTCAACACCGCCAAAACACCACCCTCAACACCGCCAAAACCCCACCTTCAACACCGCCAAAACACCACCTTAAACACCGCCAAAACACCACCTTCAACACCGCTAAAACACCACCTTCAACACCGCTAAAACACCACCTTCAACACCGCCAAAACCTACCCTCAACACCGCCAAAACACTACTTTCAACACGCTAAAACACCACGTTCAACACCGCTAAAACACCACCTTTAACACTGCCAAAACACCAACTTCAACACACCACCCTCAACACCGCCAAAACACCACCTTCAACACCGCTAAACCACAATTTTCAACACCGCCAAAACACTATTTTTAACACCGCCAAAACACTATCTTCAACACCGCTAAAACACCACCTTCAACACCGCTAAAACACTATTTTCAACACCGCCAAAACACCACCCTCAACACCGCCAAAACCCCACCTTCAACACCGCCAAAACACCACCTTCAACACCGCCAAAACACCACCTTCAACACCGCTAAAACACCACCTTCAACACCGCTAAAACACCACCTTCAACACCGCCAAAACACCAACTTCAACACCGCCAAAACACCAACCTCAACACCGCCAAAACACTACCTTCAACACCGCTAAAACATTACCTTTAACACCGCCAAAACATTACCTTCAACACCGCCAAAACATTACCTTCAACACCGCTAAAACACTACCTTTAACACCGCTAAAACACCAACTTCAACACTGCCAAAACACCACCTTAAACACAGCTAAAACACTACTTTCAACACCGCCAAAACAACACCCTCAACACCGCCAAAACACTACCTTCAACAAGCTAAAACACCACGTTCAACACCGCTAAAACACTACTTTCAACCCACCAAAACACCACGTTCAACACCGCCAAAACACCACCTTCAACACCGCTAAAACACCACCTTCAACACAGCTAAAACACCACGTTCAACACCGCTAAAACACCACCCTCAACACCGCTAAAACACCACCTTCAACACAGCCAAAACACCACCTTCAACACCGCTAAAACATTACCTTCAAAACCGCTAAAACACCACCTTCAACACCGCCAAAACACCAGCTTCAACACCGCCAAAACACTATAATAATAATAGTATGCCATTTAGCAAACGCTTTTATCCAAAGCGACTTACAGTCATACGTGCATAATTTTTTTTGTGTATGGGTGGTCCTGGGGATCGAACCCACTACCTTGGCGTTACAAGCGCTGTGCTCTACCAGCTGAGCTCCAGCTTCAACAACGCCAAAACAACACCTTCAACACCGCCAAAACCTACCCTCAACACCGCCAAAACACTACTTTCAACACGCTAAAACACAACGTTCAACACCGCTAAAACACCACCTTTAACACTGCCAAAACACCAACTTCAACACACCACCCTCAACACCGCCAAAACACCACCTTCAACACCGCTAAACCACAATTTTCAACACCGCCAAAACACTATTTTTAACACCGCCAAAACACTAGCTTCAACACCGCTAAAACACCACCTTCAACACCGCTAAAACACTATTTTCAACACCGCCAAAACACCACCCTCAACACCGCCAAAACCCCACCTTCAACACCGCCAAAACACCACCTTCAACACCGCCAAAACACCACCTTCAACACCGCTAAAACACCACCTTCAACAACGCTAAAACACCACATTCAACACCGCCAAAACACCAACTTCAACACCGCCAAAACACCACCCTCAACACCGCCAAAACACTACCTTCAACACCGCTAAAACATTACCTTTAACACCGCCAAAACATTACCTTCAACACCGCTAAAACACTACCTTTAACACCGCTAAAACACCAACTTCAACACTGCCAAAACACCACCTTAAACACAGCTAAAACACTACTTTCAACACCGCCAAAACAACACCCTCAACACCGCCAAAACACTACCTTCAACAAGCTAAAACACCACGTTCAACATCGCTAAAACACTACCTTTAACACCGCCAAAACACCACCTTCAACACCGCTAAAACACCACCCTCAACACCGCCAAAACACCACCTTCAACACCGCTAAAACACAATTTTCAACACTGCTAAAACACCACCTTCAACACTGCTAAAACACCACCTTCAACACCGCCAAAACAACACCTTCAACACCGCCAAAACACCATCCTCAACACCGCCAAAACACTACCTTCAACACCGCTAAAACACCACGTTCAACACCGCTAAAACACTACTTTCAACCCACCAAAACACCACGTTCAACACCGCCAAAACACACCTTCAACAACGCTAAAACACCACCTTCAACACAGCTAAAACACCACGTTCAACACCGCTAAAACACCACCCTCAACACCGCTAAAACACCACCTTCAACACAGCCAAAACACCACCTTCAACACCGCTAAAACATTACCTTCAAAACCGCTAAAACACCACCTTCAACACCGCCAAAACACCAGCTTCAACACTGCCAAAACACTATAATAATAATAATATGCCATTTAGCAAACGCTTTTATCCAAAGCGACTTACAGTCATACGTGCATAATTTTTTTTGTGTATGGGTGGTCCCGGGGATCGAACCCACTACCTTGCCGTTACAAGCGCTGTGCTCTACCAGC
Source organism: Coregonus lavaretus (assembly GCF_964263955.1). NCBI lineage: Eukaryota > Metazoa > Chordata > Actinopteri > Salmoniformes > Salmonidae > Coregonus > Coregonus lavaretus. Next base: position 59,560 of record NW_028162374.1, on the reverse strand, counting down.
TGAGCTCCAGCTTCAACACCGCCAAAACAACACCTTCAACACCGCCAAAACCTACCCTCAACACCGCCAAAACACTACCTTCAACACGCTAAAACACCACGTTCAACACCGCTAAAACACCACCTTTAACACTGCCAAAACACCAACTTCAACACACCACCCTCAACACCGCCAAAACACCACCTTCAACACCGCTAAAACACAATTTTCAACACCGCCAAAACACTATTTTTAACACCGCCAAAACCCCACCTTCAACACCGCTAAAACACCACCTTCAACACCGCTAAAACACTATCTTCAACACCGCCAAAACACCACCCTCAACAATGCCAAAACACCACTTTCAACACCGCTAAAACTTCACCTTCAACACCGCTAAAACTTTACCTTCAACACCGCTAAAACACCACCTTCAACACCGCTAAAAGTCACCTTCAACACCGCTAAAACACTACCTTCAACACCGCTAAAACACCACCTTCAACACCGCTAAAAGTCACCTTCAACACCGGTAAAACACCACCTTCAACACCGCCAAAACACCACCTTCAACACCGCCAAAACACCACCCTCAACACCGGTAAAACACCACCTTCAACACTGGTAAAACACCACCTTCAACACCGCCAAAACACCACCTTCAACACCGCCAAAACACCACCTTCAACACCGCTAAAACACCACCTTCAACACCGCTAAAACACCACCTTCAACACCGCTAAAACACCACCTTCAACACCGCCAAAACACCACCTTCAACACCGCCAAAACACCACCTTCAACACCGCCAAAACACCACCTTCAACACAGCAAAAACACCACCTTCAACACCGCCAAAACACCACCTTCAACACCGCTAAAATACCATCTTCAACACCGCCAAAACACCACCTTCAACACTGCTAAAACACCACCTTCAACACCGGTAAAACACCACCGTCAACACTGGTAAAACACCACCTTCAACACCGCCAAAACACCACCTTCAACACCGCCAAAACACCACCTTCAACACCGCTAAAACACCACCTTCAACACCGCTAAAACACCACCTTCAACACCGCTAAAACACCACCTTCAACACCGCCAAAACACCACCTTCAACACCGCCAAAACACCACCTTCAACAACGCCAAAACACCACCTTCAACACAGCCAAAACACCACCTTCAACACCGCCAAAACACCACCTTCAACACCGCTAAAACACCATCTTCAACACCGCCAAAACACCACCTTCAACACCGCTAAAACACCACCTTCAACACCGCCAAAACACCACCTTCAACACCGCCAAAACACCACCTTCAACACCGCCAAAACACCAGCTTCAACACCGCCAAAACCTACCCTCAACACCGCCAAAACACTACTTTCAACACGCTAAAACACCACGTTCAACACCGCTAAAACACCACCTTTAACACTGCCAAAACACCAACTTCAACACACCACCCTCAACACCGCCAAAACACCACCTTCAACACCGCTAAACCACAATTTTCAACACCGCCAAAACACTATTTTTAACACCGCCAAAACACTATCTTCAACACCGCTAAAACACCACCTTCAACACCGCTAAAACACTATTTTCAACACCGCCAAAACACCACCCTCAACACCGCCAAAACCCCACCTTCAACACCGCCAAAACACCACCTTCAACACCGCCAAAACACCACCTTCAACACCGCTAAAACACCACCTTCAACACCGCTAAAACACCACCTTCAACACCGCCAAAACCTACCCTCAACACCGCCAAAACACTACTTTCAACACGCTAAAACACCACGTTCAACACCGCTAAAACACCACCTTTAACACTGCCAAAACACCAACTTCAACACACCACCCTCAACACCGCCAAAACACCACCTTCAACACCGCTAAACCACAATTTTCAACACCGCCAAAACACTATTTTTAACACCGCCAAAACACTATCTTCAACACCGCTAAAACACCACCTTCAACACCGCTAAAACACTATTTTCAACACCGCCAAAACACCACCCTCAACACCGCCAAAACCCCACCTTCAACACCGCCAAAACACCACCTTCAACACCGCCAAAACACCACCTTCAACACCGCTAAAACACCACCTTCAACACCGCTAAAACACCACCTTCAACACCGCCAAAACACCAACTTCAACACCGCCAAAACACCAACCTCAACACCGCCAAAACACTACCTTCAACACCGCTAAAACATTACCTTTAACACCGCCAAAACATTACCTTCAACACCGCCAAAACATTACCTTCAACACCGCTAAAACACTACCTTTAACACCGCTAAAACACCAACTTCAACACTGCCAAAACACCACCTTAAACACAGCTAAAACACTACTTTCAACACCGCCAAAACAACACCCTCAACACCGCCAAAACACTACCTTCAACAAACTAAAACACCACGTTCAACACCGCTAAAACACTACTTTCAACCCACCAAAACACCACGTTCAACACCGCCAAAACACCACCTTCAACACCGCTAAAACACCACCTTCAACACAGCTAAAACACCACGTTCAACACCGCTAAAACACCACCCTCAACACCGCTAAAACACCACCTTCAACACAGCCAAAACACCACCTTCAACACCGCTAAAACATTACCTTCAAAACCGCTAAAACACCACCTTCAACACCGCCAAAACACCAGCTTCAACACCGCCAAAACACTATAATAATAATAGTATGCCATTTAGCAAACGCTTTTATCCAAAGCGACTTACAGTCATACGTGCATAATTTTTTTTGTGTATGGGTGGTCCCGGGGATCGAACCCACTACCTTGGCGTTACAAGCGCTGTGCTCTACCAGCTGAGCTCCAGCTTCAACAACGCCAAAACAACACCTTCAACACCGCCAAAACCTACCCTCAACACCGCCAAAACACTACTTTCAACACGCTAAAACACAACGTTCAACACCGCTAAAACACCACCTTTAACACTGCCAAAACACCAACTTCAACACACCACCCTCAACACCGCCAAAACACCACCTTCAACACCGCTAAACCACAATTTTCAACACCGCCAAAACACTATTTTTAACACCGCCAAAACACTAGCTTCAACACCGCTAAAACACCACCTTCAACACCGCTAAAACACTATTTTCAACACCGCCAAAACACCACCCTCAACACCGCCAAAACCCCACCTTCAACACCGCCAAAACACCACCTTCAACACCGCCAAAACACCACCTTCAACACCGCTAAAACACCACCTTCAACAACGCTAAAACACCACCTTCAACACCGCCAAAACACCAACTTCAACACCGCCAAAACACCACCCTCAACACCGCCAAAACACTACCTTCAACACCGCTAAAACATTACCTTTAACACCGCCAAAACATTACCTTCAACACCGCTAAAACACTACCTTTAACACCGCTAAAACACCAACTTCAACACTGCCAAAACACCACCTTAAACACAGCTAAAACACTACTTTCAACACCGCCAAAACAACACCCTCAACACCGCCAAAACACTACCTTCAACAAGCTAAAACACCACGTTCAACATCGCTAAAACACTACCTTTAACACCGCCAAAACACCACCTTCAACACCGCTAAAACACCACCCTCAACACCGCCAAAACACCACCTTCAACACCGCTAAAACACAATTTTCAACACTGCTAAAACACCACCTTCAACACTGCTAAAACACCACCTTCAACACCGCCAAAACAACACCTTCAACACCGCCAAAACACCATCCTCAACACCGCCAAAACACTACCTTCAACACCGCTAAAACACCACGTTCAACACCGCTAAAACACTACTTTCAACCCACCAAAACACCACGTTCAACACCGCCAAAACACACCTTCAACAACGCTAAAACACCACCTTCAACACAGCTAAAACACCACGTTCAACACCGCTAAAACACCACCCTCAACACCGCTAAAACACCACCTTCAACACAGCCAAAACACCACCTTCAACACCGCTAAAACATTACCTTCAAAACCGCTAAAACACCACCTTCAACACCGCCAAAACACCAGCTTCAACACTGCCAAAACACTATAATAATAATAATATGCCATTTAGCAAACGCTTTTATCCAAAGCGACTTACAGTCATACGTGCATAATTTTTTTTGTGTATGGGTGGTCCCGGGGATCGAACCCACTACCTTGGCGTTACAAGCGCTGTGCTCTACCAGCTGAGCTCCAGCTTCAACACCGCCAAAACAACACCTTCAACACCGCCAAAACCTACCCTCAACACCGCCAAAACACTACCTTCAACACGCTAAAACACCACGTTCAACACCGCTAAAACACCACCTTTAACACTGCCAAAACACCAACTTCAACACACCACCCTCAACACCGCCAAAACACCACCTTCAACACCGCTAAAACACAATTTTCAACACCGCCAAAACACTATTTTTAACACCGCCAAAACCCCACCTTCAACACCGCTAAAACACCACCTTCAACACCGCTAAAACACTATCTTCAACACCGCCAAAACACCACCCTCAACAATGCCAAAACACCACTTTCAACACCGCTAAAACTTCACCTTCAACACCGCTAAAACTTTACCTTCAACACCGCTAAAACACCACCTTCAACACCGCTAAAAGTCACCTTCAACACCGCTAAAACACTACCTTCAACACCACTAAAACACCACCTTCAACACCGCTAAAATTCACCTTCAACACCGGTAAAACACCACCTTCAACACCGCCAAAACACCACCTTCAACACCGCCAAAACACCACCCTCAACACCGGTAAAACACCACCTTCAACACTGGTAAAACACCACCTTCAACACCGCCAAAACACCACCTTCAACACCGCCAAAACACCACCTTCAACACCGCTAAAACACCACCTTCAACACCGCTAAAACACCACCTTCAACACCGCTAAAACACCACCTTCAACACCGCCAAAACACCACCTTCAACACCGCCAAAACACCACCTTCAACACCGCCAAAACACCACCTTCAACACAGCCAAAACACCACCTTCAACACCGCCAAAACACCACCTTCAACACCGCTAAAACACCATCTTCAACACCGCCAAAACACCACCTTCAACACCGCTAAAACACCACCTTCAACACCGGTAAAACACCACCTTCAACACTGGTAAAACACCACCTTCAACACCGCCAAAACACCACCTTCAACACCGCCAAAACACCACCTTCAACACCGCTAAAACACCACCTTCAACACCGCTAAAACACCACCTTCAACACCGCTAAAACACCACCTTCAACACCGCCAAAACACCACCTTCAACACCGCCAAAACACCACCTTCAACAACGCCAAAACACCACCTTCAACACAGCCAAAACACCACCTTCAACACCGCCAAAACACCACCTTCAACACCGCTAAAACACCATCTTCAACACCGCCAAAACACCACCTTCAACACCGCTAAAACACCACCTTCAACACCGCCAAAACACCACCTTCAACACCGCCAAAACACCACCTTCAACACCGCTAAAACACCACCTTCAACACCGCTAAAACACTACCTTCAACACCGCTAAAACACTACCTTCAACACCGCTAAAACCCTTACCTTCAACACCGCCAAAACACTACCTTCAACACCGCCAAAATACCACCTTCAACACCGCCAAAACACCACCTTCAACACCGCTAAAACACTACCTTCAACACCGCTAAAACACTACCTTCAACACCGCCAAAACACCACCTTCAACACCGCCAAAACACCACCTTCAACACCGCTAAAACACTACCTTCAACACCGCCAAAACACCACCTTCAACACAGCCAAAACAGCACCTTCAACACCGCTAAAACACCACCTTCAACACCGCCAAAACGGCACCTTCAACACCGCTAAAACACCACCTTCAACACCGCCAAAACACCACCTTCAACACCGCCAAAACACCACCTTCAACACCGCCAAAACACCATCTTCAACACCGCTAAAACACCACCTTCAACACCGCTAAAACACTACCTTCAACACCGCTAAAACACTACCTTCAACACCGCTAAAACACCACCTTCAACACCGCCAAAACATCATCTTCAACACCGCTAAAACTCCACCTTCAACACCGCCAAAACACCACCTTCAACACCGCTAAAACACCACCTTCAACACCGCTAAAACACCACCTTCAACACCGCTAAAACACCACCTTCAACACCGCCAAAACACCACCTTCAACACCGCCAAAACACCACCTTCAACACCGCCAAAACACCACCTTCAACACAGCCAAAACACCACCTTCAACACCGCCAAAACACCACCTTCAACACCGCTAAAACACCATCTTCAACACCGCCAAAACACCACCTTCAACACCGCTAAAACACCACCTTCAACACCGGTAAAACACCACCTTCAACACTGGTAAAACACCACCTTCAACACCGCCAAAACACCACCTTCAACACCGCCAAAACACCACCTTCAACACCGCCAAAACACCACCTTCAACACCGCTAAAACACCACCTTCAACACCGCTAAAACACCACCTTCAACACCGCTAAAACACCACCTTCAACACCGCCAAAACACCACCTTCAACACCGCCAAAACACCACCTTCAACACCGCCAAAACACCACCTTCAACACAGCCAAAACACCACCTTCAACACCGCCAAAACACCACCTTCAACACAGCCAAAACACCACCTTCAACACCGCCAAAACACCACCTTCAACACCGCTAAAACACTACCTTCAACACCGCCAAAACACCACCTTCAACACCGCCAAAACACCACCTTCAACACCGCTAAAACACCATCTTCAACACCGCCAAAACACCACCTTCAACACCGCTAAAACACCACCTTCAACACCGCTAAAACACCACCTTCAACACCGCCAAAACACCACCTTCAACACCGCCAAAACACTACCTTCAACACCGCCAAAACACCACCTTCAACACCGCTAAAACACCATCTTCAACACCGCCAAAACACCACCTTCAACACCGCTAAAACACCACCTTCAACACCGGTAAAACACCACCTTCAACACTGGTAAAACACCACCTTCAACACCGCCAAAACACCACCTTCAACACCGCCAAAACACCACCTTCAACACCGCTAAAACACCACCTTCAACACCGCTAAAACACCACCTTCAACACCGCTAAAACACCACCTTCAACACCGCCAAAACACCACCTTCAACACCGCCAAAACCCCACCTTCAACACCGCCAAAACACCACCTTCAACACAGCCAAAACACCACCTTCAACACCGCCAAAACACCACCTTCAACACCGCTAAAACACCATCTTCAACACCGCCAAAACACCACCTTCAACACCGCCAAAACACCACCTTCAACACCGCTAAAACACCATCTTCAACACCGCCAAAACACCACCTTCAACACCGCTAAAACACCACCTTCAACACCGCTAAAACACCACCTTCAACACCGCCAAAACACCACCTTCAACACCGCCAAAACACCACCTTCAACACCGCTAAAACACTACCTTCAACACCGCTAAAACACCACCTTCAACACCGCTAAAACACCACCTTCATCACCGCTAAAACACCACCTTCAACACCGCCAAAACACCACCTTCAACACCGCTAAAACGCCAGCTAGCCTACTTCCTCTTCTTTTTGTTTCTTTGTTAGTACTTTGATTTGATTATTTTATGATGTGAAGCACTTTGTTACTTGTGCTGAAAAGCGCTATACAAATAAAGTTGTCGTTATTAGTAGTAGTACATTTTACATTAACATTTTTAGTCATTTAGCAGACGCTCTTATCCAGAGCGACTTACAGTTATTGAGTGCCTACATTTCTTTTCATACTGCCCCCCCCCCCGTGGGAATTGAACCCACAACCCTGGCGTTGCAAACGCCATGCTCTACCAACTGAGCTACACCCCTGGTAGAGGTAGCAGTGATGTTCATGACCAATGCTCTATTATCCAGACAATGACATGGACATTTACACACCTACAGCTGAAGGGCTCTGACGTCACAATGGAGAGAGGGAAATGATCCCCAAATGAATAGAAACAACATTACTGTCTGAACGCAGTCAGAATTAGAATGATCCACTGCTTTGTCCACACTTGATCAAGTGTGTCCCAAATGGCACCCTATACCCTATGGGCCCTGGTTAAAAGTAGTGCAGTGTATAGGGAATAGGGTGCCATTTGGGACAAATTAATACTATGAATTAAAATTCCAGTAATATCATGCATATGGATGCAGCAGTTCTTAGCAGTGGTTCTTAGTCAAGTAATTTATGAATTGACTATAATTGACCCCGTCTCCATCCCATCTAAGAGGTTGTAGTAATACACGATAACCACTAGGTGGCCATACACAACCTTTATAAATATCTGTCCAGCTGTGTCACAGGCTTTCAACTGTGATGATATTATACTCAACGATTTCTAAATCAAGTGAGGTGTGTAAATGATGGAAACTACAGGGGTGTGGACTGCATCTCACAAATAAAGACTCACAACAACAAACACAAAAAACAAGCATCCTATAAATGTAACTCAACAGAAAATGTTGCCACTCCTGTATACTGTCCTGACAGCTGAGACCAGGGTGCGTTGAGTTTGAGTCAACGTTCGCTACGGTTTGTACTGAATGACTTGAGCACCGTTCTTCAACAGCCTTTGATGTATAATAGGAAGGAGACGGACAGGAACAGGAGGGACCGACAGGGACAGGAGGGACAGGAGGGACAGACAGGGACAGGAGGGACAGGAGGGACAGACAGGGACAGGAGGGACAGGAGGGACAGGAGGGACAGACAGGGACAGGAGGGACAGGAGGGACAGGAGAGACAGGAGGGACAGGAGGGACAGGAGGGACAGACAGGGACAGGAGGGACAGGAGGGACAGGAGGGACAGACAGGGACAGGAGGGACAGGAGGGACAGGAGGGACAGGCAGGGACAGGAGGGACAGGAGGGACAGGAGGGACAGACAGGGACAGGAGGGACAGGAGGGACAGGAAGAACAGACAGGGACAGGAGGGACAGGAGGGACAGACAGGAACAGGAGGGACAGGAGGGACAGACAGGGACAGGAGGGACAGGAGGGACAGGAGGGACAGACAGGGACAGGAGGGACAGGAGGGACAGACAGGGACAGGAGGGACAGGAGGGACAGGAGGGACAGGAGGGACAGACAGGGACAGGAGGGACAGGAGGGACAGACAGGGACAGGAGGGACAGGAGGGACAGGAGGGACAGGAGGGACAGGAGGGACAGACAGGGACAGGAGGGACAGGAGGGACAGACAGGGACAGGAGGGACAGAAGGGACAGGAGGGACAGGAGGGACAGGAGGGACAGGAGGGACGGGGGGACAGGGACAGACAGGGACAGGAGGGACAGGAGGGACAGATAGGGACAGGAGGGACAGGAGGGACAGACAGGAACAGGAGGGACAGGAGGGAAAGGAGGGACAGGAGGGACAGACAGGGACAGGAGGGACAGGGGGGACAGGGACAGACAGGGACAGGAGGGACAGGAGGGACAGACAGGGACAGGAGGGACAGGAGGGACAGGGGGGACAGACAGGGACAGGAGGGACAGGAGGGACAGACAGGAACAGGAGGGACAGGAGGGACAGACATGGACAGGAGGGACAGACAGGGACAGGAGGGACAGGAGGGACAGAAGGGACAGGAGGGACAGACAGGGACAGGAGGGACAGGAGGGACAGGAGGGACAGGAGGGACAGACAGGGACAGGAGGGACAGGAGGGACAGGAGGGACAGACAGGAACAGGAGGGACAGGAGGGACAGGAGGGACAGACAGGGACAGGAGGGTAAGGAGGGACAGACAGGGACAGGAGGGACAGGAGGGACAGGAGGGACAGGAGGGACAGGAGGGACAGACAGGGACAGGAGGGACAGGAGGGACAGACAGGGACAGGAGGGACAGGAGGGACAGACAGGGACAGGAGGGACAGGAGGGACAGACAGGAACAGGAGGGACAGGAGGGAAAGGAGGGACAGGAGGGACAGACAGGGACAGGAGGGACAGGAGGGACAGGGGGGACAGGGACAGACAGGGACAGGAGGGACAGGAGGGACAGACAGGGACAGGAGGGACAGGAGGGACAGGGGGGACAGACAGGGACAGGAGGGACAGGAGGGACAGACAGGAACAGGAGGGACAGGAGGGACAGACATGGACAGGAGGGACAGACAGGGACAGGAGGGACAGGAGGGACAGAAGGGACAGGAGGGACAGACAGGGACAGGAGGGACAGGAGGGACACACAGGGACAGGAGGGACAGACAGGGACAGACAGGGACAGGAGGGACAGACAGGGACAGGAGGGACAGACAGGGACAGGAGGGACAGACAGGGATAGGAGGGACAGACAGGGACAGGAGGGACAGACAGGGACAGGACGGACAGGAGGGACAGGAGGGACAGACAGGGACAGGAGGGACAGGAGGGACAGGAGGGACAGACAGGGACAGGAGGGACAGGAGGGACAGGAGGGACAGACAGGAACAGGAGGGACAGGAGGGACAGGAGGGACAGACAGGAACAGGGGATGATGTGCCAGATGTTGTGCTAGATGATGTGCCAGATATTGTGCTAGATGATGTGCCAGATGTTGTGCTAGATGATGTGCCAGATGTTGTGCTAGATGATGTGCCAGGTGTTGTGCTAGATGATGTGCCAGATGTTGTGCTAGATGATGTGCTAGATGTTGTGCTAGATGATGTGCTAGATGATGTGCTAGATGTTGTGCTAGATGATGTGCCAGATATTGTGCTAGATGACGTGCCAGATGTTGTGCTAGATGATGTGCCAGATGTTGTGCTAGATGTTGTGCTAGATGATGTGCCAGATGTTGTGCTAGATGATGTGCTAGATGTTTTGCTAGATGATGTGCCAGATGTTGTGCTAGATGATGTGCCAGATGTTGTGCTAGATGATGTGCCAGATGTTGTGCTAGATGATGTGCTAGATGTTGTGCTAGATGATGTGCCAGATGTTGTGCTAGATGATGTGCCAGATGTTGTGCTAGATGATGTGCCAGATGTTGTGCTAGATGATGTGCCAGATGTTGTACTAGATGATGTGCTAGATGTTGTGCTAGATGATGTGCTAGATGTTGTGCTAGATGATGTGCCAGATGTTGTGCTAGATGATGTGCCAGATGTTGTGCTAGATGACGTGCCAGATGTTGTGCTAGATGATGTGCCAGATGTTGTGCTAGATGATGTGCTAGATGTTGTGCTAGATGATGTGCCAGAGGTTGTGCTAGATGTTGTGCTAGATGATGTGCCAGATGTTGTGCTAGATGATGTGCTAGATGTTGTGCTAGATGATGTGCTAGATGTTGTGCTAGATGATGTGCCAGATGTTGTACTAGATGTAGTGCTAGATGATGTGCTAGATGATGTGCTAGCTGATGTGCCAGATGTTGTGCTAGATGATGTGCTAGATGTTGTGATAGATGATGTGCTAGATGTTGTGCTAGATGATGTGCCAGATGTTGTGCTAGATGTTGTGCTAGATGATGTGCTAGATGTTGTGCTAGATGATGTGCCAGATGTTGTGCTAGATGATGTGCCAGATGTTGTGCTAGATGATGTGCCAGATGTTGTGCTAGATGTTGTGCTAGATGATGTGCTAGATGATGTGCTAGATGATGTGCCAGATGTTGTGCTAGATGATGTGCTAGATGTTGTGATAGATGATGTGCTAGATGTTGTGCTAGATGATGATCACCTGGTATACTCGGCAGCTGGGTAAACACCTCCCGAGTATCATTTCTTACTCGGCAGGATCCGTCCACGTTTTCGGAGGGCTCCTGGCAAGCGGGGAGTCGCCGACCCGCGTTCAATGTGCCGGTCCGCTTAGCGAGTGCGTCCCGCACGCCCCCATGTCTTCTTTTTTTTCATTTTCATATTTTTGCAAAAATAATTTTTCATATTTTTTTTTCTGCTTCAAAGTAGATTAAGTGAAGCTTCACCTCCATTCAGGCAGTTATCACACCCCCCCACCCGGATTCGACCCTACTGGTCATTTAAAGACGTGTTTGGCTACGGGCACGTGGTAAGTTATGCGTTCACCTGGTAGTCGTCTTTTTTTTCATTTTCATATTTATGAAAAAATATATATATATATTTTTTTGGTAGTCATTTAGCAGACACTCTTATCCAGAGCGACTTACAGTTAGTGATGCATATTTTCTTCATATTTTGTATTTTTTTTATATATTTTTTTCTAGCTTTATAAAAAAACAAACGGATAAAAACCTGGTTTTCTAATATGTACGGGTTCATGAGGGTTGCCTAATCACACATGTGACATTTTGGAAGGGTGTGACCTTTTTAACCCTTCGAAACAGCACCTATGACCACAATGTAAGGCACTTCCGGTTCAGGTCAATCCGTGAAAAACTAAACTTTTTACAGAGGGTTGAATGTAGCGTTTTCACTATCTGCTGGTGGATACATCTAAACCATGTTTAGGGTCAATCTTCCCACTTCCGGTTGCTCCAGGAAGCTTAAACTCAACACAGGTAATCCTTATAGTGGCCTGATGGGTTGACAAAGAAGACAGTTTGATATGGCAATATAAACCCACATAGGCATCAAGTTGAAGTTAGGGCAGCAGGCAATGTATTTCTATATCCCCTGTGGAGGCTGGCCACTCTCTCCCCCCTTTCTCCTAGCCTGCTGCACCTCATATGACATTTTGGAAGGATTTAACCTATTTGAAAAAAGTTGAAAGGCAACGTGGATCTACTGTGGTGTAGTTCTTCCCAGCATTGCAACCAAATCAGATTTGTATTACATATTGCCTGGAGTGATTTAAAAAGGAAAGAAAGCTCTAATCTTTACCCAAATGGTCTCAAATTATAGGCCTGATCACCCTGGACCAATGCCTGTTGGTAATTTCAGTAGAACCAAGCAACTCAAGTAGCTATTCAACCTCAAAACTACCTGGTTTTGCTATACATTCAAAACAGCAGTATAATGTGAAATTTTTTGTGGGCATTTAAAAATGACAGAAAATCTTTTCCAAAATGGTCTCAAATGAGCTGTACTCTCAGGCCCATGGGAGAAAGGGTTTTACTAGGCAGGGAGTGTAGAACAAGATGCATGGAGCTCCAGAGGTCACAAGGTCAATGTGGGCCTGCATGGATGTCAGCAGGGCATGAGGGAGAAGGCCCAAGTGAATAGGTGTGTCTGTGTGAGTGTGTGTGTGAGTGATGTATGTTGTTAAGCTATGGAATTAATTGTACAGCATTGGATTGGTGTTGGCATGGGGTAGAGGGAGTTTACATATACCAGTCATTTCCTTTTAAATCCATGAAGGGAAGTGGACAAGTTCACACTTAGAAAGGAGATAATAGTTCCACACCTCATGTGTCCTGATAACTACAGGAATGGAACCATATTGAGGTTGGCTGCTTTCTATACGGTTTGATGGGAGAGAGAGAGAGAGAGACAGAGACAGAGACAGAGAGAGAGAGAGAGAGAGAGGAGAGAGAGAGGGAGAGAGAGAGAGAGAGAGAGAGAGAGAGAGAGAGAGAGGCAGAGGCAGAGGCAGAGGCAGAGAGAGAGAGAGAGAGAGAGAGAGAGAGAGAGAGAGAGAGAGAGAGAGAGAGAGAGAGAGAGAGAGAGAGAGAGAGAGAGAGAGAGAGAGAGAGAGAGAGAGAGAGAGAGACAGAGAGAGAGAGAGAGAGAGAGAGAGAGAGAGAGAGACAGAGAGAGAGAGAGAGAGAGAGAGAGAGAGGACATCAGGTAAAGTTCTGGAGATGAGGGAATATGTGTGCAGAAAGAAACCCTCCAGTATGGTTAACCCCAGTTAGGCCCAGTATGGACTATCAATACAAGTGACCATTTAGAATGTGACCCAGTTCAATGGGTCTTAACAGAACTGGGGGATGTCAGCCATGAAGTTGTCTAAACACAACTGGAATATAATTTGTTTGTGATTCATTGTTAATGGATTTTCCATTAGGAACACAGGGGGAAAACCTAACACAACAACACACATAACACACAACCAATAAAAACAAAGGGGGAGGAAACCACTAAAGTCATTACCATATTGTCATTTTCTAACGACAGGGAGAAAACATGTAAAATCTAGAAGACTACTTTAGATCTGGTCAGAAGAAGCCTAGTGCACTACGTAGGGAACAGGGAGAGATTTGGGACAGAGACAGTAACTCCTGTATGGAAATCTTCATTCTAATGACAGTGAGCAAATCTCCACCCTATTCCCTATGTAGTGCACTACTTTAGATCTGATCAGAAGTAGCCTAGTGCACTACGTAGGGAACAGGGTGTCATTTGGGCCAGAGTCAGTAACTCCCCTGGGTATGAATTCTCTCTCTATCTTATCTGTCTTCTATATGATGTTCTCCTCTCCTCCTCTCTTCTCTCCTCTATTCACTCTATTCTATCATCCACACCACATGCCAGCTTCAACACAATCCATTTACAAGTTAAAGACACACCTTGGAATAAATAGCAAAGGAAAACTACTACTAGATGTATTTTTTATTTCCCATCACCATGAATCATATTTAATAACTGAACAGTAGCAGACCTAACTTAATCTGTTCCTGACTCTGGATAGTGGATTAAAAAGACCATCAATCTCCAATGATATTAAAGTACAATTCTGAACATTACTGATATACTGAGTGGTAAGTCAACATATGTGCTGGGTTTTTATTGTTTGGTTAATAGCACCACCTGCTGGACAGGTTTAATGTTGCTTGACTGAGCAGTATGGGAGAATAAAAGTTGCCAAATTTAGGGCCGGTTTCCCGGATATCTCCATTGAACATGCTTTTTAGTCTAGGTCTAGGCTTAATCTGTGTCGGGGAAACCGGCCCATATAGTTTAAGTAGAAAGTAAGTTATTCCAGCTTGTAGTGGGCTGACTAGTCCTTGGGAATTGTCTTTTTGTTCCTGGACCATTTTCCATGCAGCTCCAGGTGACAGAGAACACATCAATTGGGTCGAGCCTACAAGCTGTTCAATGATACTGAGGAAAATTACATAGAGACAGAGAACCAATTGAGAAAACATATCAATGGTTCTGAATGCCAACCAATACACATCAGAAACATACATCATGATTAATGTGATAGAACCTGCTCTTACCATGAGAAACAGATTCCCCAATCTTCTCCTCCTCTTCTTCATCTTTAATGTTGACATTCAGCTCCAATGTAGGGAATGTCCTCTTGGTGTAACGGTCAAGCTGTTGCTTTCTCCCGCGGTAGACCTGGTTCATATCCCGTCGGTTACATTAAGCAGTCTATTCTCTGAAAATAGTCCAGACAGCATGTACCCAACAGTGAGGTCAGTGGGATTGGAGAGAGTCCCCTCTCCCTCTCTCTGTCTCTCTCTCTGTCTCTCTCTCTCTGACTGGAGTAGAGAAGTGAAATGGTGTGTCTCCTTTGGTCAACAATACTCACCTTGAGACACTCCACAGCCTGTTGGAGCTCCTTCAGCTCCTTCTCTCTCTCCTGGAATCTCTGCTGGACTTTCTGCTGACTCATCCCCAGCTGCATCTGTGGAGAATCACTCTTCAATGAGCTATCAAGCTTTATTTGTCCAGTAGATCAATAGTATAGTAATGTGACATAGGGCACATAGAGAGGAAAGTCTAAAATCTTGAGGAAGTCCCTTTACCATATGACATTTTCTATGTTGCTATGTTAATGATTATAGTGTTTATGGTAGGTGTACATGGTATACTCGGCAGCTGGGTAAACACCTCCCGAGTATCATTTCTTACTCGGCAGGATCCGTCCACGTTTTCGGAGGGCTCCTGGCAAGCGGGGAGTCGCCGACCCGCGTTCAATGTGCTGGTCCGCTTAGCGAGTGCGTCCCGCACGCCCCCATGTCTTCTTTTTTTTCATTTTCATATTTTTGAAAAAATTATTTTTCATTTTTTTTTTTCTGCTTCAAAGTAGATTAAGTGAAGCTTCACCTCCATTCAGGCAGTTATCACACACCCCCACCCGGATTCGACCCCACTGGTCATTTAAAGACGTGTTTGGCTAGTCGTCTTTTTTTTCATTTTCATATTTATGAAAAAATATATATATATATTTTTTGGTAGTCATTTAGCAGACACTCTTATCCAGAGCGACTTACAGTTAGTGATGCATATTTTCTTCATATTTTGTATTTTTTTAATATATATTTTTCTAGCTTTATAAAAAAACAAATGGATAAAAACCTGGTTTTCTAATATGTACGGGTTCATGAGGGTTGCCTAATCACACATGTGACATTTTGGAAGGGTGTGACCTTTTTAACCCTTCGAAACAGCACCTATGACCACAATGTAAGGCACTTCCGGTTGTCACAGGAAGCTGTAATTAAACACATATCCTCATTGGGACAAGCTCTTACAGAATCCTGAGTTTCAGGTCAATCCGTGAAAAACTAAAATTTTTACAGAGGGTTGAATGTAGCGTTTTCACTATCTGCTGGTGGATACATCTAAACCATGTTTAGGGTCAATCTTCCCACTTCCGGTTGCTCCAGGAAGCTTAAACTCAACACAGGTAATCCTTATAGTGGCCTGATGGGTTGACAAAGAAGACAGTTTGATATGGCAATATAAACCCACATAGGCATCAAGTTGAAGTTAGGGCAGCAGGCAATGTATTTCTATATCCCCTGTGGAGGCTGGCCACTCTCTCCCCCCTTTCTCCTAGCCTGCTGCACCTCATATGACATTTTGGAAGGATTTAACCTATTTGAAAAAAGTTGAAAGGCAACGTGGATCTACTGTGGTGTAGTTCTTCCCAGCATTGCAACCAAATCAGATTTGTATTACATATTGCCTGGAGTGATTTAAAAAGGAAAGAAAGCTCTAATCTTTACCCAAATGGTCTCAAATTATAGGCCTGATCACCCTGGACCAATGCCTGTTGGTAATTTCAGTAGAACCAAGCAACTCAAGTAGCTATTCAACCTCAAAACTACCTGGTTTTGCTATACATTCAAAACAGCAGTATAATGTGAAATTTTTTGTGGGCATTTAAAAATGACAGAAAATCTTTTCCAAAATGGTCTCAAATGAGCTGTACTCTCAGGCCCATGGGAGAAAGGGTTTTACTAGGCAGGGAGTGTAGAACAAGATGCATGGAGCTCCAGAGGTCACAAGGTCAATGTGGGCCTGCATGGATGTCAGCAGGGCATGAGGGAGAAGGCCCAAGTGAATAGGTGTGTCTGTGTGAGTGTGTGTGTGAGTGAACCTGTCCTACATGGGGGCAGAGCAGGCATCCCCTGGGTATGAATTGTCTCTCTATCTTATCTGTCTTCTATATGATGTTCTCCTCTCCTCCTCTCTTCTCTCCTCTATTCACTCTATTCTATCATCCACACCACATGCCAGCTTCAACACAATCCATTTACAAGTTAAAGACACACCTTGGAATAAATAGCAAAGGAAAACTACTACTAGATGGATTTTTTATTTCCCATCACCATGAATCATATTTAATAACTGAACAGTAGCAGACCTAACTTCATCTGTTCCTGACTCTGGGTAGTGGACTAAAAAGACCATCAATCTCCAATGATATTAAAGTACAATTCTGAACATTACTGATATACTGAGTGACAAGTCAAGATATCTGCTGGGTTTTTATTGTTTGGTTAATAGCACCACCTGCTGGACTGCTTTAATGTTGCTTGACTGAGCAGTACGGGAGAATAAAAGATGCCAAACTTAGGGCCGGTTTCCCGGACATCTCCATTGAACATGCTTTTTAGTCTAGGACTAGGCTTCATCTGTGTCCGGGAAACCGGCCCATATAGTTCAATTAGCAAGTAAGTAACACTACCTGTTCCATGATACTGAGGAAAATGACATTGAGACAGAGAACCAATTGGGAAAACATTTCAATGGTTCTGAATGACAACCAACCTACATTAACAGCATACATCATGATTAATGTGAATATATAAGATTAAAACATTGCACTTAAAAAAAATATGAATGCATTGAATTGTAATTCATAACATCTTCTGAAGATCAAATCAATCAAATCATTGTACATAAAAACAGAGCAGAATGAATCATCACATCTGGGGACCATCACCACCAGCATGACTAGTATCTATGTGGACCCTACTACAGTTTAACCAGCTCAGCTATAGACTACACCAGCATGACTAGTATCTATGTGGACCCTACTACAGTTTAACCAGCTCAGCTATAGACTACACCAGCATGACTAGTATCTATGTGGACCCTACTACAGTTTAACCAGCTCAGCTATAGACTACACCAGCATGACTAGTATCTATGTGGACCCTACTACAGTTTAACCAGCTCAGCTATAGACTACACCAGCATGACTAGTATCTATGTGGACCCTACTACAGTTTAACCAGCTCAGCTATAGACTACACCAGCATGACTAGTATCTATGTGGACCCTACTACAGTTTAACCAGCTCAGCTATAGACTACACCAGCATGACTAGTATCTATGTGGACCCTACTACAGTTTAACCAGCTCAGCTATAGACTACACCAGCATGACTAATATCTATGTGGACCCTACTACAGTTTAACCAGCTCAGCTATAGACTACACCAGCATGACTAGTATCTATGTGGAACCTACTACAATTTAACCAGCTCAGCTATAGACTACACCAGCATGACTAGTATCTATGTGGACCCTACTACAGTTTAACCAGCTCAGCTATAGACTACACCAGCATGACTAGTATCTATGTGGACCCTACTACAGTTTAACCAGCTCAGCTATAGACTACACCAGCATGACTAGTATCTATGTGGACCCTACTACAGTTTAACCAGCTCAGCTATAGACTACACCAGCATGACTAGTATCTATGTGGACCCTACTACAGTTTAACCAGCTCAGCTATAGACTACACCAGCATGACTAGTATCTATGTGGACCCTACTACAGTTTAACCAGATCAGCTATAGACTACACCAGCATGACTAGTATCTATGTGGACCCTACTACAGTTTAACCAGCTCAGCTATAGACTACACCAGCATGACTAGTATCTATGTGGACCCTACTACAGTTTAACCAGCTCAGCTATAGACTACACCAGCATGACTAGTATCTATGTGGACCCTACCACAGTTTAACCAGCTCAGCTATAGACTACACCAGCATGACTAGTATCTATGTGGACCCTACTACAGTTTAACCAGCTCAGCTATAGACTACACCAGCATGACTAGTATCTATGTGGACCCTACTACAGTTTAACCAGCTCAGCTATAGACTACACCAGCATGACTAGTATCTATGTGGACCCTACTACAGTTTAACCAGCTCAGCTATAGACTACACCAGCATGACTAGTATCTATGTGGACCCTACTACAGTTTAACCAGCTCAGCTACAGACTACACCAGCATGACTAGTATCTATGTGGACCCTACTACAGTTTAACCAGCTCAGCTATAGACTACACCAGCATGACTAGTATCTATGTGGACCCTACTACAGTTTAACCAGCTCAGCTATAGACTACACCAGCATGACTAGTATCTATGTGGACCCTACTACAGTTTAACCAGCTCAGCTATAGACTACACCAGCATGACTAGTATCTATGTGGACCCTACTACAGTTTAACCAGCTCAGCTATAGACTACACCAGCATGACTAGTATCTATGTGGACCCTACTACAGTTTAACCAGCTCAGCTATAGACTACACCAGCATGACTAGTATCTATGTGGAGCCTACTACAGTTTAACCAGCTCAGCTATAGACTACACCAGCATGACTAGTATCTACGTGGACCCTACTACAGTTTAACCAGCTCAGCTATAGACTACACCAGCATGACTAGTATCTATGTGGACCCTACTACAGTTTAAACAGCTCAGCTATAGACTACACCAGCATGACTAGTATCTATGTGGACCCTACTACAGTTTAACCAGCTCAGCTATAGACTACACCAGCATGACTAGTATCTATGTGGACCCTACTACAGTTTAACCAGCTCAGCTATAGACTACACCAGCATGACTAGTATCTATGTGGACCCTACTACAGTTTAACCAGCTCAGCTATAGACTACACCAGCATGACTAGTATCTATGTGGACCCTACTACAGTTTAACCAGCTCAGCTATAGACTACACCAGCATGACTAGTATCTATGTGGACCCTAATACAGTTTAACCAGCTCAGCTATAGACTACACCAGCATGACTAGTATCTATGTGGACCCTACTACAGTTTAACCAGCTCAGCTATAGACTACACCAGCATGACTAGTATCTATGTGGACCCTACTACAGTTTAACCAGCTCAGCAGTACCATAGAGATTAAACCCAGGATAGAGGGGCTGAGTGAATGTGGTCTGGACTCTGTGGAGGAGGGTCATTGTGTCAGAGACACTGTAGAAGGACAGAGTACCTGCCTTGTGATCCAGGTACACTCCTACTCTGGAGGACTGAGGGTCTGATACTGGAGTCCCAACATTATTGTGTATGAACCAATAACTACCACTAGAGCACACTAAACTCCAGGACTTGTTATTCTCTCCAAATTCACCATCTGTCCCTGTTCTGCTGATGTCTTTATATGAGACTGCTGTGATAACATCCTCCCCACTCCACTCCACCTCCCAGTAACAGCGTCCAGACAGACCCTCTCTACACAGAACCTGGTAGTTTGTGAATCTGTCTGGATGAACAGGATATGGTTGGACTTGGCCTGTACGTTTCACCTTTCTGTTCCCTTTAGACAGAGAGAGTTGTGTGCCTGCTGTGTTTGGGTCCAGTGTGAGCTGACAGGAATCTGGGAGAAGAGCAGAGCAGAGACCAATGAGGGGAGTTAGAACAATAAGTGAAGTCAGATACTGTATCTACCCTGTCTTTGATTAGAGCACAGCAGAGATCAAATCAGAGAAATATGAGGAGTCAGATAGATACCCAGTCTTTGATTAGATCTACTATTGCTATATATTTCTAGAGGGATTGTTAGGAGTGTCAGTAAAAAGAGACTGTTAGTTACTTCAGAATAAAGAGACTCACATTGTAACAACTGTTCTCTGGTCTTGGGCTCTGGAGGCAGTACAACATCCACTATATTCACTACAGACACACAAACACATTCACAGAGAGAGGGAATGTTATCATCATACCATATTCCACATGTATATGACTAGTAGGGAACTTTCAATGGTCTAAAGTTGATGTTCTTATTATTTTCAACACACCTGTAGTGGAGATCTTGGTCCATTCTCCTTTAAGGAAGTCTTCTAGTTTCTCTCTCAGTTCAGACACAGTCTTACTCACATCTCCAAAGTACTGAAGAGGACGGACAACGATGCTGGGTAAGTCTGAAGATACACTGGTACCAGAGAGAGACTGATAACTCTGGAGACAGAGAGAGAGAGAGAGAACAGAACCAAATGATTGAGAGTTTCACATTAAGTTAATTTCATATCACATGTATCAAGGCAGTTGAGTTACCTGGAGGAAATGGATGTGATCCTCTGTGTGTGAGAGCTGCTCCAGCTCAGTGCTTCTCTTCCTCAGCTCAGCTATCTCCTGCTCCAGTTGCTCCAGGAGTCCTTCAGCTTGACTCACTTGAGCCTTCTCTTGGGCTCTGATCAGCTCCTTCACCTCAGAGCGCCTTCTCTCAATGGAGCGGATCAGCTCGGTAAAGATCTTATCACTGTCCTCCACTGCTGCCTGTGCAGAGCTCTGTTAAGAGAGAGAGAGAGAGACTGACTTGTCTTACTTTAATGAGCCATCCTCATTACACTAACACCCCCCCTCCTAAAAACACATTGCGTGACACCACAACCTCCACACAATCACATTATCCAGTACCCAACACCACAGTACAATACACCAACCAGCACCACATTCCAACCGTCCATCCAACCCCTCCTCTCCAGCCGTACAGACAGCCCCCCTGAGCCCCCATACCTCCTGAAACATCTCCACACTGTTGATCATTTTGTACAACTCAAACTCAACCCTAAGGCGTCAACAGTAATGGCATTACCCTGGCAACACAGAAAAAACATGATGAACAGTCTGTGATTGCAGAAAACGGACACCCCTCCCCAACTCCCAGGTCAACCCGAGCCAACCAGCTATTGGTGTCCAGGGCTCCATGTAATACCCTCCACTGGACGACCCCTGACCTTTCCAGCACTGGGAGCTTATAGAGCACCCTCCACCTATACCCTGCCATGCTCTCAGCCCCCACAACCCCCTGCCACTGATGCCCCTTCACTCCCACTAAGCTCAGAGTGTTAAAAGTCAGTAAGTCCTCCGGACTCTCCTGCCAGTCCCCAGTCTCTGCTGTCACTTGCGGTGGTGGCCCCTCCTCAGGCTGCTCCAGCCCTCAGTACTGCAGCATAGAAATCAGAGACCCCTGCTGTATTGAGTCTCTCCTGCCGCATGATGAGGAGCCGCTGATCCAGCCCCAAACCACCAGCCCTCCTCAACAGAGCACATGCTGGTTCCCTCCAGCCCACCTCCGTACGGTACAGTATCCTCTGTGCTGCTGAGTCAGAACGCTGCCACCCTGACCAGAAAAAAATCACTAACTTGCGCTGCAGGTCCACAAGCAGACCACCGGGGGCGTTGAGAATGGCCAATTTAAGCCATAGAGAGGATGCCACCAAGTTGTTGATGATCAGCACCGCCCCTCTGTATGCCACTTGGGAGATGAGCCACCTCCACTTCGTCAGCCTCGACACCACCGCTTGTGACACTCCTTCCCAGTTCTTCCTATCCCAACCCTCCGAGCCCAGATACACCCCAAGCATCTTGAGCCACTCACAGCCCCACTGCAACCCCACTGGAAGCTGCGGAGGTGCCCTGTCCCTCCATGCCCCACATAACAGAGCCTCACTCTTGCCCCAGTTTACCTAAGCAGAAGACGCCCCCTCGTACACCCTCAAACTATTCTCCAGGGCCTGTAGGTTCTGCTCATCCCTAACCAACACAGACGTCATCAGCGTATGCTGACACTGCTATGCCTGTCCCCAACCCTATGCCTGGCTCCCACACTCCCTGTAGCCTCCTGCGTAGCAGGCCCAGAAAGGGCTCAATAACAAGAGTGTATAGCTGCCCTGACAGAGGGCATCCCTGGTGAATGCCCCTACCTACCCAGACTGGCCTACTGAGCCCTCCCCACACCTTGACCATACATGAAGCCCCAGCGTACAGCATTTGAACACAGGCCACAAAATTCTCCCCACAACCAAAACAACACATTGAGCAGATATTCATGGTCCACCCTATCAAAGGCTTTCTCCTGATTATGAACAGATTGTCTGTGTTTGAGCGTCCTGGTACACAGTACGTTTGGTCCTTGTGTACAATAGAGTCCAGGTGGGACTTCAGTCTGTTAACGAGGACCTTGGTAAAGACCTTATAGTCCAAAATGAGCAATGCCACAGGCCTCCAGTTCTTTATGTCGCTCAAATCCCTATTTTGGGCAGGAGAGTCAAAGCCTCCCGTCTACAGCTTAGCAACAGCTCCCCCACCCCGACGCACTCACGCAACACACAACACATGTCCTGTAAAATAATTCCCCAGAACTTTTTATAAAAATCCACAGGCAGACCGTCTGAGAGACAGCAGCTGAGAGTTTGTGTAAGGCCAGGGAAATGTCTATTTGATTTCTCTGTGACAGAGAGAGTTTGGAAAGGTCTGTGAGCAGAACCTGAGAACACCCAGGATAATAATAATAATAATAATAATAATAATAATATGCCATTTAGCAGACGCTTTTATCCAAAGCGACTTACAGTCATGTGCATACATTTTTACATATGGGTGGTCCCGGGGATCGAACCCACTACCCTGGCATTACAAGCGCCATGCTCTACAGAGGACCACAGAGTTCTGCCCTCTATAAATCAGAGTACAACTCTACAGCCGCAGCCTCATCTCCCCCACAACAGAAGTTACCCACCCATCAGGCTCCCTCATCTCCCCACAACAGAAGTTACCCACCCATCAGGCTCCCTCATCTCCCCCACAACAGAAGTTACCCACCCATCAGGTTCCCTCATCTCCCCACAACAGAAGTTACCCACCCATCAGGCTCCCTCATCTCCCCCACAACAGAAGTTACCCACCCATCAGGCTCCCTCATCTCCCCACAACAGAAGTTACCCACCCATCAGACAAACATAAAACAAGGGATTTTCTTGGTTTCCCCACTCAGAACTGAGTCCTGTACTATAATATAATATAATGTGCCATTTTGCAGACGCTTTTATCCAAAGCGACTTACAGTCATGCGTGCATATATATATATATATTATTTTTTTGTGTATGGGTGGTCCCGGGGATCGAACCCACTACCCTGGCGTTACAAGCGCCGTGCTCTACCAGCTGAGCTACAGAGGACCAGGTGCAGACACATTTATGAAAGCAAAGACAAGGTCATTATTTGGGCTCTAAACACTAACAACCTACCCTTACACACCTCTTTTGCTACCCCTGCACTAAGATTTCTGCCATGGCATTTAATTGTTTTTGGTTTACATATTCCCCCAGTCTTTGCCGCCGTTCATGTTAAGGAAGTCTAACCGTGAAATCTCCATAAGAGGTGGGAGGGAAATTACCACAATCAGAAATCAGTAGAAGCCCATAAAGCCGCCATGCCAGAAAAAAACATCAATTTAAGCAGATTCTGAAGACATGCCCTTAAGAACCCATGACCCATTTTCTCAGCCTATACCGCTTCCTGGGTGAGAGGACACTAAACCCCTCATTCTTCATCACGTGTTGTACTGACCTTACAAACCTTCCAGGATCAATCAAATAAGACTCCAGCAGAACCTTCTTTTTCCCCTTTAGTCTCCATCAGGAACCTAGAAAGTTCTCTCAGCGTATATACTGGGCCCTCAGCCTGACTGTCTGTCAGCTCTGGATCCAATGAGCCATCTGAAAATGAGACGTCTTGTCCTAAGACTCACCTCCCCCCTCTTCCTCCTCCTCCATTGGCACGGTACCGTCCTCCTCCTCCCCAGTCTCTGCCCCCCTGCACTTCCCCCCTGATCAGAGCCTCTTCCCCAATGACAGGCAATATTTCCTGGGATGAGCCCACCAAGCCTTCGCCCACCGGAGTCTCTGTTACTACAGAAACCTGCCTCAGCTCATGTAGCCCAGCTGCAACCCTCCCCACCACCGCTTTCTCCACGGCCTGCGCACCACCACTTGGCCATGCACTACTACCGTGTAGCTCAGTTGGTAGAGCATGGCGCTTGCAACACCAGGGTTGTGGGTTCGTTTCCCATGGAGGGACAGTATGAAAATGTATGCACTCACTAACTGTAAGTCGCTCTGGATAAGAGCATCTGCTAAATGACTAAAATGTAAAAAATGTACTCTTTTTTTTGCAATTCTGAGTAATCACAATTTTAGTACGGATTAGTAAGGGAAAACACTTTATTCAGTACTACTGCAGTTGCTTAATAATTCCAATAGATGGCAGCATAAGACCATGAATGACATTTCAGAAGATTAGTTTAGTTCTCTCCCTGGATACACCACCACTCCCCCTCACAGGAAAACTCCTCCTGCCTGAGCTTTTTACTGTCCCTTTCCACACTGCTAACGCAAGAGGAAGGACTGAAATCACATTACTGTGAAGTAATTAAATGATGATTCATGTTTATTATTACCTGTTTTTATGGTCATGTTTTGAAATTATACTTCATTACTATAATGATTATCAATACGCCTGAACATTAATTCAGTCACCTCTGGTCGACAAAAACGTATTTTCCTAGTACAATAATTGTCAAATTCATCAACCAGCATCGAGCACTCTGCCTTCTCAGGCAAGCGAGGGGCATGTTGAGGTAAATATGCTAACCGCCACGGTTGCATTATGTAATTTATTGGTGGGCTGGAAGATGCAGTGTTTTTTATTTTCTATTCAGAGGCTATTTACTCCCAATATGAGATCATTTTATATAGAAGGTTTTTATAATGCATGTTTACTAGGGTTGAGGTTAGCGCATCTGAGTAGGGATTATTTGGGTTCAATACCTGTCCTACCTATCAATCATATTGCTGCTTGTAGCCTATAACTGATGATCCCCACACTAGAAACACCCAAAACTATCTGTGCTAGCAAACCCTGTGTTCCACCCCTCCCCTGTGTAACCTTGAAGTTTGTTAAGAAACAAACACTTGTCTATGAAAACAGACATGTTTAACGGATTCCGCTTGGCACCCAGCCGAGAGCACACGGAAACCACTTGCAAATTTACCAAAACTAACCAACTACTTGCGGTCTGTTCGGAAGCAATAAACGGAGGCAGATTAGCCACCACAACTCTTATCGAAAGAGGCGACATCTGCACCAACACACCCCTCACAACAAGACAAACCTTTTTCATTAACACAACCACCGCCTTGTTCATTCTGGATGCAGAGTCCAGATGTTCCGCTCCAACCTGTTCGCCGACCATGAGCAAAACTTCCTCCACACCTTTCTCCGGAACGGACCCGAAGCGACAGCGTTTCTTCTCCACTCGGTTGAGGCCATCACGCCGCCCTAACAAACTACCCCTACTCCCCCCTCAACTCTAAACGATAAACAGTGGAAACCAATAAACAAACACTCCACCATGAGAAAATACATTCAGAAAAAACGCAAGAACCAAAAGAAAAAAGAATAGTAGCCATCCTCAAGAAACACAAATCTCTCACAGCAACAACTTCTTCTTCTATGATATAATGGCGGTCCACAAACCAACGTTAAAGGTGCATGCCGCCACCTACTGTGCTGGAGTGTGTGGTCAATCACAGTTTCCAACATTTCTAAATCCTCCTACCTAACTCAGTACTTCTGAGAAAATAAAGAAGAGCCCTACTAACTTCTAATAGACCCTCCCCCATCCCCAAAATCCCTTCCAAACCCCCCCAACCCCGTCCAACCTCAATGACCCTACACTTCAATCTTTCCCTCTCTTCAACATGCTTACAACAATATAACAACACATGCTCGACCGTTTCATCGACCATACACTCCAGACACAAACCATTCCCATGCTTGCCAACCAGATGTAATGACGAGATCAATGTACAATGTCCTAAGCGCAATCTAGTAAACACCACATCTTCCTTCCTAATCTGACCTTTGAATCTTGGTCCATCGACCTTTCTGTAAAACTGTCAACTATTCATATAAATGCCGGCCCTTGTGCTCAGAGTACCATCTCTT
Organism: Coregonus lavaretus; assembly: GCF_964263955.1. Taxonomy (NCBI): domain Eukaryota; kingdom Metazoa; phylum Chordata; class Actinopteri; order Salmoniformes; family Salmonidae; genus Coregonus; species Coregonus lavaretus. The sequence goes on along the minus strand of NW_028162374.1, from coordinate 32,266 downwards.
CTGCCACACATCTATCAAAATGGCTCTGATCTTACATTTGGCCTCACCTCTACCCAGTGGAACATTAATATCAATTATATCTTGTTTCAAAGCTCTTTTAGCTAACTGGTCTACACTTTCATTCCTTTCCACACCCGAATGTGCTGGGACCCAGCAGAATCTCACTACTAAACCCATTCTCTCAATTCTCCATAATAACATTAATACCTCCAATAGCAGGTCACTCCTATTAGATTTACCAGATGATAAACTATTCAATACAGACAGAGAATCTGAGTATACTATAATTCTAACAGGTTGTACGTCCTCCACCCACTGGAGGGCAACTATTATTGTCAACCAGTTTCTCAATATCACTGACTTCTGACCAATCTTTCCTTTTCTCTACCAAGGTTAGATCAACAACAGGGTCTGGGAGTAACCATGGAGGAACATCCCCTATCACCACAGAAGGGCCAACCTCCAACTCCCTCAAACCACTCTCATCAGCAAGTTTTCCAACTGTCCAACCAAAACCACTGCCTTGTCTACTAGTATATTCCCAACAGTCATCTAGAACAGTAGCAGTGGGATGCTCAGCCTCACAGCCTTTCAACCCAATAAGATAATGACCATTTTTTACGCTGTATATCCAAAGGCATCTCTCCTGCCTCCACCAGTAAGGCACATACAGATGTTGATTTAAATGCACCAATACATATCCTTAAAGCTATATACTGGATTCTGTCCAGCTTCTGAAGCCAAGTCTTTACCTCTGTTCCATAAACTGTACACCACTAATCAATTGTCGTCCTGATCAGAGCTCTATAAATATCCATCAACAATTGTCTGTCAGCACCCTATTCATAACCAGAGACCCACACAACCAACTACCATGAAAGTTCATGAATAAGAGAGACAGAGACATCGTTACAATACTGTGCATAGACATAATGTAACGGTTTTTCTTCTTTGGTGTTTAACGGCGGTTGGCATCCAATATGTTGCATTACCGCCCCCAACTGGACTATAATATAAATCCATTATACTTTGTGACACAAAATGGGAAAAGGGGAAATTATAATAATTTTAAAAAACACCCTTCCAACTAACCCTACACTCATTAAATACCCACTACCCCATTCCACTACTTTGACCCTATCTGCTCCTGCACCATGCCAACGGCCTGGGAGGACGGGACACCACCACTCAACACAACCTGTAACTCTTCTGAAGTCAAATCTTGTATGCCCAAATACTTCTCTGCAAATGCCACCACAACATCTATTTTCTGTGATTTACATTCAATTTCATTAAATTTCTGCGGTACAGTTGATAACCATTGCTATGAACTCTAAGAAGCTAACTTTACTGAAGCATATATCACTCGTTGGCCTATCCCTCTGTGCTGGCACAGATCTACAACCTGAAAGAGCGCAGTGGATTCGGCACAATGACTCAAACAGGATAACTGATATATCCTACCATGACTTTGTTGGGTAAAGACTCAAAACTCAAAAGGACTGACAGTGACTCCTCTGTTTCACCACGCTCACCACCGGGTCTGTGTTGCACCAAACGGCGGGAATCACAAACACCAGCTGTCTTCAACTTTAATTGCTCCACCTCCACACTTAACGCTACCCCAGAAATCACTCCTTTCAATGGTGCCCTGTTCCTAAGAGCAAAGCAAGAAACAGATCTTGACCCAAGTTGCGTGACACGGAGCGCCCACTCCCTCTGGTCAGAAGAAACACAAACAAATATCACAAGTCCACTACAGGTTACCTTCACTGATTCAACTGCACCCAACTCCTTTCCCACCCACCCTGAAACTACAAATGGATCTGCCAAAAGGAATGGATCCACTTTCTCCAACAATGTAACTCCTACTGCACCAGATTCTTCTTTATCATGTCCATTGATGCCAGGCTCTGGTTCTGAGCTCTTCACCACACCTTCTACCTCACTTAACTCTCCCTCATTCATTTCCATTTCACCTCCAGAACTCGGTCTGGCGCACGGCTCACTCTGTTTGCACTTGAGTTATAACATTTGAAAGTTTTTATTCCTTTGAAACTTTTGTGAGTGTAATGTTTACTGTTCATTTCTGATTGTTTATTTCACTTTTGTTTATTATCTATTTCACTTGCTTTGGCAATGTAAACATATGTTTCCCATGCCAATAAATCCCTTTGAATTGATTAGAGAGAGCGAGAGAGAGAGAGAGAGAGAGAGAGAGAGAGAGAGAGAGAGAGAGAGAGAGAGAGCTCCATGTTAATGTATAGGGGACATGAGTCGGTCATGGTTACTCATGGTTATGTGATGAGGTAGCCCCGCCTTCGACTTCAAAATCAGTGTCGGCCCTCAGCCCAATAGGGAATGACCTCTTGGTGTAAGGGTCAAGATGTTGGTTTCTCCCTCAGTAGACCCGGGTTCATATCCCGCCGGTTACATTAAGCAGTCTATTCTCTGAAAGGGGTCCAGACAGCCTGTTCCCAACAGTGGAGCCAGTGGGATTGGATAGGGGCATCTCTCTCTCTCTCTGACTGGAGTAGAGAAGTGAAATGGTCTGTCTCCTCTGGTCAACAATACTCACCTTGAGAGACTCCACAGCCTGTTGGAGCTCCTTCAGGTCCTTCTCTCTCTCCTGGAATCTCTGCTGGACTTTCTGCTGACTCATCGCCAGCTGCCTCTGTGGAGAATCACTCTTCAATGAGCTATCAAGCTTTATTTGTCCAGTAGATCAATAGTATAGTAATGGGACATAGGGCACATTGAAGATAAAATGTCTAAAAATGTAATTGAAGATAGGGATTAAAATGTTGAGGAAGTGTCTGTGTGAAATTATATTATTAAGTTGTTATGTGAATGATTATAGTTTTAACAGTGCACAAAACAGGGGAGCTGATTGGGTGTTTGATAACGAATGATAATGGTGTTTGCCTTTAGAAAATGGTGATACATTTGGAGAATCTGGGTTAGCATATCTATATAATCAAGGTTTGTGTTCATATTTGTTCTGCCGTGGATCGATATCATTTGAATGATCTCATATTCCAACAGCCTTAGCTCCTACTGTATGTTTAATTATTTGTTTATCAGACAGTCACCAACAAGTAGTTCTGGTCTTACCTGTTTCTCAGTCCTCTCTGCTGCAGCTGACACTGTATCATGGCCTTTATGTTCATCCACTGTACACAGATAACAGATACACTGCTGATCGCTACGACAGAAAACCTCCAGCAGTTTGTCATGATGAGAGCAGATCTTCTCCTGTAGTTGTGCGGTGGCTTTGACCAGCTTGTGTTTCTTGAAACCAGGAAATTCATAGTGAGGTTGGAGGTGAGTCTCACAGTAAGAGGCCAGACACACCAAACAGGACATGAGGGCTTTCTGCTTTCTGGTTCCAGTGCAGAAATCACACGCCACATCTCCAGGTCCAGCATAGCACAGAGCAGGAGGGGAAACAGCCTGGAGTCCTGTCTTCTTCAGTTTCTCCACCACTTCAGCCAACATGTTATTTTTCCTCAGATTAGGCCTTGGAGTGAAGGTCTCTCTGCACTGAGGACAGCTATAGACCCCTTTCAGAACATCCTGATCCCAGCAGCCCTCAATACAGCTCCTACAGTAAGTGTGTCCACAGGGAATAACCACCGGTTCCTTCAGTAGATCCAGACAGACAGAACAACAGAACTGGTCCTGGTCGAGCAGAACTCCCTGCAGAGCCATTTGGATTGTTGTTCACTCTCACACAGACAGACGACACAGAGACTCAGATCAGTTTCGTTTCCTCAGAAGAGAGTTTGTGGCAAGGGGATGGACTTCCTGGTTCAGCCAGAGGGGTGGGGTTAGAAGGAGGGAGGGGTTAGAAGAAGGGAGGAAGAGAGAGAGGAACTGCATGCAACAGGAAGAGGGAGACAAATAGTTTTGTTCCTGGGTTAGAGTCCTTAACATGGAACAAATGAAATAATGAATCTTAAAATGTGAGTTGTTAGAATATATAAAGGATAACAGTTTCTATGAAGAACATATGTATAATTATTTTAATGACCTTTATAATGCCTTATAATACACTTATATGTTATAATTAAGCAATAAAGCCTGAGGAGGTGTGGTATTTGGCCAATATACAATACCACAGCTAAGGGCTGTTCTTAGCCACAACGCAATGCGGATTGAGAATGATGTAACACTTTCAAAAATCAAATCAAATTATTGGTCGCATACACATATTTAGCAGATGTTATTGCAGGTGTAGCGAAATGCTTGTGTTCCTGGCTCCAACAGTTCAGTAATAACTAACAATACACACATCTAAAAAGTAAAGGAATGGAATTAAGAAATATATAAATATTAGGACGAGCAATGTAGGAGTCTGGAGTGTAAATATATTTATAAACTGGGTAGTTCAAGCCCTGAATGCTGATTGGCCGACAGCCGTGGTATATCAGACCGTATACAAAACATTTATTTTACTGCTCTAATTACGTTGGTACGTTAATAGCAATAAGGCAGTTTTAGAACACCTACTCATTCAAGGGTTTTTCTTTATTTGTACTATTTTCTACATTGTAGAATACCAGTGAAGACATCAAAACTATGAAATAACACATATGGAATCATGTAGTAACCCAAAAAGTGTTAAACAAATCAAAATATATTTTATATTTGAGATTCTTCAAATAGCCACCCTTTGCCTTGATGATAGATTTGCACACTCTTGGCATTCTCTCAACCAGCTTCATGAGGTAGTCACCTGGAATGCATTTCAAATAACAGGTGTTCCTTCTTAAAAGTTAATTTGTGGAATTTCTTTCCTTCTTAATGTGTTTGAGCCAATCAGTTGTGTTGTGACAAGGGAGGGGTGGTATACAGAAGATAGCCCTATTTGGTAAAAGACCAAGTCCATATTATGGCAAGAAGAGCTCAAATAAGCAAAGAGCAACGACAGTTCATCATTACTTTCATCTGCTGAGATTTAGGTTTTGAGCTTTTTATCATAGAACCAAAGTACTGGAGCATGCATGATCAATGCCTTGAGCTCCTCAAAACTCTTTCTGATGATTACTGTTCCAACACCACTCTGTAGTTTTACACAGTAGACTTCTCATCTGACTAGTGTGAGTTGCCAGATTAGGTACAAATTAGCCCACATAGTTAACCAGCCCTTAGAACCTTTGTACGTCCTCTTGATCGGTAGGCAGTGGCATGTTCTTGATGGTGGTCACTTTGCTCTGGTCTGTCTGAACACCTTCACATGTTAGTTTTTCACCCAAGAAGGTTATTTCTGTCTTTCTGAATTCCCATTTGTCTGCATTTAGCTTTAGCCCATTATTTTACATTTAAGTCATTTAGCAGACGCCCTTATCCAGAGCGACTTACAGACGCCATGCTCTGCTACCTAAGCTACATCCCTGCCGGCCATTCTCTCCCCTACCCTGGACGACGCTGGGCCAATTGTGTACCGCCCCATGGGTCTCCCGGTCACGGCCGGCTACGACAGAGCCTGGATTCGAACCAGGATCTCTAGTGGCACAGCTAGCACAATGCAGTGCCTTAGACCACTGCGCCACTCTGACTAGATCAAGTGCTGCTTTCAACCTGGTGTTGTGCTCTTCAAGTGTCTGAGCCCATATTAGCACATCATCAATGGACACTGTGGTGCCTGACACACTCTTAGATATCTGTTGGACTGTCCTGTGAAATACTTCTGGTGCTGAAGTGAGACCAAACGGGAGCCTTTTAAATGACTAGCTACCAAAAGGAGTATTGAAAGTACAAAGCCTTGTACTCTCCTTGTCTAGACTGATCTGCCAAAACCCTCATGAGGCGTCTAGCTTTGAGAAGTATTTAGCCCCTGCTATGTCCCTGAATATCTCCCCTCTGGTAGGCAGCTGAAAGTGTTCCCTTTTTACATGCTTGTTTAGCTCTTTTGGATCCATACACAGTCTGAGCGAGCCGTCTTCCTTCTCAACTATTACTAGTGAGTGGACCCATTCAGTAGGCTCTTCTACTTTGTCTAGGATATCTAAGGACTCTAGCCTCAGCAGCTCTGCTTTTAGCTAGTCTCTTGGTGATAATGGTACCTTTCTAGGTGCATGGATCACTGGTCTATTTGGCTGATCTAACTCCATTTTGTACTGCACCTTCAGTTTTCCTATTCCCTGAAAAACATCAGCATATGCATCCTCAACATTAGTCATTTCACCATATGAACCCATTTCACTAGACCCAGTAAGTTACATGACTTTAACCCAATGATGGGTGTTGTTTCTCCCTTTACTATGACAAACGGAACCTTGTGAGATTCATCATCTACCTCCAGCACCAACCTGCATGTCCCTGAAGACCACTGGTTTTACCTGTAACCGTAACAATTCAGTCTCTGGAATGATGTTGACCTGTGCTCCAGTGTCAAGTTTGAACACAATATCAGTTCCATTAGTCTTGTAGGTAGCAGTCCTCGTCTAGTCCTGCAAGTGCGACTGTTCCCACAAAGAGGTCACCAAAAGACCCCTCACTTTACTCGTTGTCACCACTGTTGTCCTGGTCCTCGTTGACACAGTGTACTGTATTTTGTTGTCTCAGCTGCCTGCATTTGAGTGAGAAGGGGTTCTTCATGCCACAGTTGTAACACTATTTTCTATATGCTGGGCACTGGCAAGGTCTGTGCTCTCCTCCACAGCTGCTGCAGGAGCGCTTGTTCCCTGAAGTGGGCTGCTGTCCTTTGAAGTTAGCCGTTTAGCTGTAGCTCTTCCTTCACTAACGTACTCCACTTTGCATACGGTGTCACTAAGAACACCGCTGTCCATTGGCCGTATGCGACTCTGAGTCACCTCTCTAGCTTGACACATTTGTATCGCTCTTTCTAGTGTCAATTCATTCTCACCAAATAACTTCTCTCAGCCCCTTGTCTCTCACCCCCATGACAATTCTCTCATATCAGAAAGTCTGCAATTTGACTGAAATTACACCACTGACATTTCAGATTCAAGTCCATAATAATTTATTCTGGGATTTCAAAAAGACAGAAATTTGACTTATTCATAATCTGCTTGCTCTTCATCCATTAGCTGAAAGCTGTTGTAGACATCAATGGTGTCCTAGACTGTGAGAAACAGTGCGACCTTCTGTGCGTCGTCTTTTCCAGCCGCTCCTATCGCCGTCAGATAGAGGGTGAAACGCTGCTTGAACCGCTTCCATTGCTCTTCAACGTTGCCGTTCAGTTTCAGTTCTGTTGGAGGCTTTAGCTGCTCCATGTCGTTAGCCAGCTAGCACTGCAAAACGACTAGCTACATGCACTGCACGCTCCGTTAGCTCCGGCGTGGTTATTTTTCACCTCAGTCTCATTAGCCCAGTGGCTAGTTAGCTAACGTTAGTCAAGTTTGCTAGTTGATATATGTGTATGCGCCGTTCAGCATTTTCGACCAAAACTCGATGATGGATGAATCAAAGGCGAGTTATTTCACTCCTGGTACCATGTTGTATCTTCTTGTCTAAGAAATACAAAAGAAAAGAACTGTTCTTTAAAACATAAGTCCTTCTTTATTGAAGTTAACCGGCGCCGTACAAGTACATGAGTGCATTGAGATGAGATCTCCCACTCCTCTGCGCGGGCTTCTCGTCCCCTAAGTGGTGACATGGCCTCCGATACAAAATGCCACAGAGGTGTTGTTGCCGACCTTCACCTCCTTGGGGCCCGTCAGGAAGACCAGGACTATGAAGGTAAATTAATGTCATAAGTGTACAAGCAGGTAAAGTATGATTTGAAATGTAAAATATGAGTTGTGCCTGTATAATCAGGCAATTTTGTAGTTCAATTATAGCCTTGGTTTCTCAAATGACTGCCTCTCCTGGTTCACCAACTACTTCTCAGATAGAGTTCAATGTGTCAAATCGGAGGGCCTGTTGTCTGGACCTATGGCAGTCTCTATGGGGGTGCCACAGGGTTCAATTCTCGGGCCGACTCTATTCTCTGTGTATATCAATGATGTCGCTCTTGCTGCTGGTGACGCTCCGATCCACCTCTACGCAGACGACACCATTTTGTATACATTTGGCCCTTCATTGGACACTGTGTTAACAAACCTCCAAACGACCTTCAATGCCATACAACCCTCCTTCCGTAGCCTCCAACTGCTCCGGATGACTATGTGATCACGCTCTCCGTAGCCGATGTGAGTAAGACTTTTAAGCAGGTCAACATTCAAAAGGCCGCAGGGCCAGACGGATTACCAGGACGAGTACTCCGAGCATGTGCTGACCAACTGGCAAACGTCTTCACTGACATTTTCAACCTGTCCCTGACTGAGTCCGTAATACCAACATGTTTCAAGCAGACCACCATAGTCCCTGTGCCCAGGAACACTAAGATGACATGCCTAAATGACTACCGACCCGTAGCACTCACGTCTGTAGCCATGAAGTGCTTTGAAAGGCTGGTCATGGCTCACATCAACACCATTATCCCAGAAACCCTAGACCCACTTCAATTTGCATACCGCCCCAACAGATCCACAGATGATTCAATCTCTATTGAACTCCACACTGGCCATTCCCACCTGGACAAGAGGAACACCTACGTGAGAATGCTATTCATTGACTACAGCTCAGCGTTCAACACCATAGTGCCTTCAAAGCTTATCACTAAGCTAAGGTTCCTGGGACTAAACACCTCCCTCTGCAACTGGATCCTGGACTTCCTGACGGGCCGCCCCCAGCTGGTAAGGGTAGGTAACAACACGTCTGCCATGCTGATCCTCAACATGGGGGCCCCTCAGGGGTGCGTGCTCAGTCCCCTCCTGTACTCCCTGTTCACCCATGACTGCATGGCCAGGCACGACTCCAACACCATCATTAAGTTTGCAGACGACACAACAGTGGTAGGCCTGATCACCGACAACGATGAGACAGCCTATAGGGAGGAGGTCAGAGACCTGGTCGTGTGGTGCCAGGATAACAACCTCTCCCTCAACATGATCAAGACAAAGGAGATGATTGTGGACTACAGGAAAAAAAAGAGGACTGAGCACGCTCCCATTCTCATCGACGGGGCTGTAGTGGAACAGGTTGAGAGCTTCAAGTTCCTTGGTGTCCACATCACCAACGATCATCATGGTCATCATCATCACTATCATGGTCCAAACACACAAAGACAGTCGTGAAGAGGGCACGACAAAACCTATTCCCCATCAGGAGACTGAAAATATTTGGCATGGGTCCTCAGATCCTCAAAATGTTCTACAGCTGCACCATCGAGAGCATCCTGACTGGTTGCATCACCGCCTGGTATGGCAACTACTCGGCCTCCGACCGCAAGGCACTACAGAGGGTAGTGTGTACGGCCCAGTACGTCACTGGGGCCAAGCTTCCTTCCATCGAGGACCTCTATACCAGGGAGTGTCTGAGGAAGGCCCTAGAAATTGTCAAAGACTCCAGCCACCCTAGTCATAGACTGTTCTCTCTGCTATCGCAAGGCAAGCGGTACCGGAGCGCCAAGTCTAGGTCCAAAAGGCTTCTCAATAGCTTCTACCTCCAGGCCATAAGACTCCTGAACAGCTAATCATGGCTACTCTGACTATTTGCACTGCCCCCCAACCCCACCCCATCCCCCTCTTTTACGCTGCTGCTACTCTGTTTACTATTTATGCATAGTCACTTTAACTCTACCCACATGTACATATGACCTCAATTACCTCGACTAACCGGTGCCCCCGCACATTGACTCTGTACCGGTACCCCCCTGTATATAGCCTCTCTACTGTTATTTCACATTGACTCTGTCCCGGTACCCCCCTGTATATAGCCTCCCTACTGTTATTTCCCATTGACTCTGTACCGGTACCCCCTGTATATAGCCTGCCTACTGTTATTTCCCATTGACTCTGTACCGATACCCCCTGTATATAGCCTCCCTACTGTTATTTCCCATTGACTCTGTACCGGTACCCCCTGTATATAGCCTCCCTACTGTTATTTTATTTTACTGCTGCTCTTTAGCTATTTGCTTTTATATTTTACTAATTACCACTTTTTTATTTTACATTTTTCTTTAAAAAACGGCATTGTTGGTTAAGGGCTTGTAAGTAAGCATTTCACTGTAATGTCTACACCTGTTGTATTCGGCGCATGTGGCAAATACAATTTGATTTGATTTGATTTAAACACTAGTAAAACTAAATGCATGCTCTTCAATCGAACGCTGCTTGCAACCGCCCGCCCGACTAGAATCATTACTCTCGGCAGGTCTGACTTAGAATATGTGGACAACTACAAATACCTAGGTGTCTGGTTAGACCGTAAACTCTCCTTCCTGACTCACATTAAGCATCTCCAATCCAAAGTTAAATCTAGAATCGGCTTCCTATTTCGCAAAAAAGCCTCCTTCACTCATGCTGCCAAACATGCCCTCGTAAAACGGACTATCCTACCGATCCTTGACTTCGGCGATGTCATTTACAAAATAGCCTCCAACCATCTACTCAGCAAATTGGATGTAGTCTATCACAGTGCCATCCGTTTTGTCTCCAAAGCCCCATATACTACCCACCACTGTGACCTGTACGCTCTTGTTGGCTGGTCCTCACTACATGTTCGTCGTCAAACCCACTGGCTCCAGGCCATCTATAAATCACTGCTAGGCAAATCCCCGCCTTATCTTAGCTCATTGGTCACCATAGCAACACCCACCCGTAGTCTGCGCTCCAGCAGGTATATCTCACTGGTCATCCCCAAAGCCAACACCTCCTTTGGCCGCCATTCCTTCCAGTTCTCTGCTGCCAATGACTGGAACGAACTGCAAAAATCTCTGAAGCTGGAGACTCTTATCTCCCTCACTAACTTTAAGCATCAGTTGTCAGAGCAGCTTACCGATCACTGCACCTGTACACAGCCCATCTGAAATTAGCCCACCCAACTACCTCATCCCCATATTGTTATTTATTTTGCTCATTTGCACCCCAGTATCTCTATTTGCACATCATTTTTTGCACATCTATCTCTCCAGTGTTAATACTAAATTGTAATTATTTTGCACTATGGCCTATTTATTGCCTTAACTCCATAACTTAACCACACTGTTTATAGATTTTCTATTGTGTTTTTGACTGTAGTTTTGTTTATCCCATTTGGGCGGCAGGTAGCTTAGTGGTTAAGAGCGTTGTGCCAGTAACTGAAAGGTCTCTGGTTCTAATCCCCGAGCCGACTAGGTGAAAAATCTGTTGATGTGCCCTTGAGCAAGGCACTTAACCCTAATTGCTCCTGTAAATCGCTCTGGATAAGAGCGTCTGCTATATGACCTATTTTTTTAAAAATGTAACTCTGTGTTGTTGTTATTTTTATCGCACTGCTTTGCTTTATCTTGGCCAGGTCGCAGATGTTGCATTCATTCTCAAAATAAGTTACATTTTTGCAATAAAAAATAATTGTGCCAAAAGTTTGAGGTATAATGTGGTCCCAGTTCCAGGGACATGACCGGATAGAGAATCCAATATGGCTGCCAACGCAATGCCATATATGGACATGTGTGTGTATAACATCTGAACTCAGTAGCTCTACTCTCATTGGTCCTAACGATTTGTTTAAATATTTTTGCATTTAGCTTGCGACACAGCCCTCAAGACATCATGGATGAGATCAATGGATCATCAGAAATGGGTATAAATAGATAGCTGAACAGATATCTACTTAGTCAGTTTGCAACAAATAATATATTTTATAAATAAAATAAAAAAGCAATTCTGAATGCGATGCTCACGAGTTCTGTTCACAAAACGATCAGCTAGCTAGCTTGGTTAGCTAACGTTAGCTAGCTACAGATAGCTCGATAGAGACGGGTAATGGCCCATATTTAAGGTGTTAAACAGGGGAAATACGCATTTGATATTGCACAAGTTCAGATAGTATTCTACCTCCTGTTTCACTGGGTTTTCTTCTGTGTGGTGCCTTCTAAACATGACCCTGTCCTTTATTGACTTCTTCTCTGTCCGTCTCTGTAGTGGCCTGTTGTTGTTATTGTTGTATTGACCATGTTGTCTTCTGTTCCTATTTCCCCAGTGTCCTGGCTGTGAGGTGGTGCTGGTCTCTGGGTGCTGGTCTAGGTGGAGAGGCAGAGGCAGGAGGAAGCTGCAGTGGAGGAGTGGCTGTGGGAGTTGAGGTGTACTGTACTACAACAAGCAGGCTTAACATCCCCTCCCCTAAAAACACATACACACTTTACTTATTTAGGCAAGGCTCCATAGGAAATGAAATGTGGAGGCCTATTTGATCCGAGCCCCTGTTGAGAACATGTTAGAAGTTGACTATCAGTCTGCAACTACCATAAGACAGTCATATCTTCTTCCTTCCCATCCTGACTGGGATTTACATTTACATTTTAGTCATTTAGCAGACGCTCTTATCCAGAGTGACTTACAGGAGCAGAGTTTTCACCTTGTCGGCTGATTTAGAGTAGAGGTTAGGTTAGTCAGATACAGTGCCTTGACAAGTATTCATCCCCCTTTGGGGTTTTTCCTATTTTGTTGCATTGCAACCTGTAATCTAAATTGATTTTTATTTGGACATAATGGACATCCACAAAATAGTCCAAATTGGTGAAATGAAAATAATTACTTATTTCAAAAAATTCTAAAAAATAAAAACGGAAAAGTGATGTGTGCATATGTATTCACCCCCTTTGCTATGAAGCCCCTAAATAACATCTGGTGCAACCAATTACCTTCAGAAGTCACATAATTTGTTAAATAAAGTTCACTTGTGTGCAATCTAAGTGTCACATGTTCTGTCACATGATCTGAGTATATATACACCTGTTCTGAAAGGCCCCAGGGTCTGCAACACCACTAAGCAAGCGGCACCATGAAGACCAAGCTCTCCACACAGGTCAGGGACAAAGTTGTGAAGAAGTACAGATCAGGGATGGGTTATAAAAAAAGACCCGAAAATGTGTACATCCCACGGAACACCATTAAATCCATTATTAAAATATGGAAAGAATATGGCTCCACAACAAACCTGCCAAAAGAGGGCCGCCCACCAAAACTCACAGACCAGGCAAGGAGGGCATTAATCAGAGAGGCAACAAAGAGACCAAAGATAACTTTTGGTGTTCGCCAAAAGGCATGTGGGAGACTCCCCAAACATATGGAAGAGGGTACTCTGGTCAGATGAGACTAAAATTGAGCTATTTGGCCATCAAGGAAAACGGTATGTCTGGCGCAAACCCAACACCTCTCATCACCCCGAGAACACAGTGAAGCATGGTGGTGGCAACATCATGCTGTGGGGATGTTTTTCATCGGCAGGGACTGGGAAACTGGTCAGAATTGAAGGAATGATGGATGGCACTATATACAGGGAAATTCTTGAGGGAAACCCGTTTCAATCTTCCAGAAATTTGAGACTAGGATGGAGGTTCACCTTCCAGCAGGACAATGCCCTTAAGCATACTGCTAAAGCAACACTTGAGTGGTTTAAGGGGAAACATTTAAATGTCTTGGAATAGCCTAGTCAAAGCCCAGACCTCAATCCAATTGAGAATATGTGGTATGACTTAAAGATTGCTGTACACCAGCAGAACCCATCCAACTTGAAGGAGATGGAGAAGTTTTGCCTTGAAGAATGGGCAAAAATCCCAGTAGCTAGATGTGCCAAGCTTATAGAGACATACCCAAAGAGACTTGCAGCTGTAATTTCTGCAAACGGTGGCTCTACAAAGTATTGACTTTGGGGGGGGGGGGGGGGGGTGAATAGTTATGCACGCTCAAGTTCTGTTTTTTTTTTGTCTTATTTCTTGTTTGTTTCAACAACAAAAAAATATTTTGCATCTTCAAAGTGGTAGGCATGTTGTGTAAATCAAATGATACAAACGCCCCAAAAAATCAATTTTAATTCCAGGTTGTAAGGCAAGAAAATAGGAAAAATGCCAAGGGGGGTGAATACTTTCACAAGACACTGTAGTACACTACTTTATTTTCTAATATTCTAATGAGTCAACCACAAACATTACAGTATGATATTCTAATGAGGCAACCACTAACATTACAGTATGATATTCTAAAGAGGCAACCACTAACATTACAGTATGATATTCTAATGAGGCAACCACTAACATTACAGTATGATATTCTAATGAGGCAACCACTAACATTACAGTATGATAGTCTAATATTCTAATGCCAGTGAGCAAATCTCCAATCTCCACCCTATTCCCTATGTAGTGCACTACTTTAGATCTGGTCAGAAGTAGCCTAGTGCACTACGTAGGGAACAGGGAGTCATTTGGGCCAGAGTCAGTAACTCCCCTGGGTATGAATTGTCTCTCTATCTTATCTGTCTTCTATATGATGTTCTCCTCTCCTCCTCTCTTCTCTCCTCTATTCACTCTATTCTATCATCCACACCACATGCCAGCTTCAACACAATCCATTTACAAGTTAAAGACACACCTTGGAATAAATAGCAAAGGAAAACTACTACTAGATGGATTTTTTATTTCCCATCACCATGAATCATATTTAATAACTGAACAGTAGCAGACCTAACTTCATCTGTTCCTGACTCTAAATAGTGGATTAAAAAGACCATCAATCTCCAATGATATTAAAGTACAATTCTGAACATTACTGATATACTGAGTGGCAAGTCAAGATATCTGCTGGTTTTATTGTTTGATTAATAGCTTGACTGAGCAGTATGGGAGAATAAAAGATGCCAAACTTAGGGCCGGTTTCCCGGACATCTCCATTGAACATGCTTTTTAGTCTAGGACTAGGCTTCATCTGTGTCCGGGAAACGGGCCCATATAGTTCAATTAGCAAGTAAGTAACACTACCTGTTCCATGATACTGAGGAAAATGACATTGAGACAGAGAACCAATTGAGAAAACATTTCAATGGTTCTGAATGACAACCAACATACATTAACAGCATACATCATGATTAATGTGAATATATAAAATTAAAACATGGCACTTAAAAAAATATGAATGCATTGAATTGTAATTCATAACATCTTCTGAAGATCAAATCAATCAAATCATTGTACATAAAAACAGAGCAGAATGAATCATCACATCTGGGGACCATCACCACCAGCATGACTAGTATCTATGTGGACCCTACTACAGTTTAACCAGCTCAGCTATAGACTACACCAGCATGACTAGTATCTATGTGGACCCTACTACCGTTTAACCAGCTCAGCTATAGACTACACCAGCATGACTAGTATCTATGTGGACCCTACTACAGTTTAACCAGCTCAGCTATAGACTACACCAGCATGACTAGTATCTATGTGGACCCTACTACAGTTTAACCAGCTCAGCTATAGACTACACCAGCATGACTAGTATCTATGTGGACCCTACTACAGTTTAACCAGCTCAGCTATAGACTACACCAGCATGACTAGTATCTATGTGGACCCTACTACAGTTTAACCAGCTCAGCTATAGACTACACCAGCATGACTAGTATCTATGTGGACCCTACTACAGTTTAACCAGCTCAGCAGTACCATTGAGAGAAAACCCAGGATAGAGGGGCTGAGTGAATGTGGTCTGGACTCTGTGGAGGAGGGTCATTGTGTCAGAGACACTGTAGAAGGACAGAGTACCTGCCTTGTGATCCAGGTCCACTCCTACTCTGGAGGACTGAGGGCCTGATACTTTAGTCTTAACATTATTGTGTCTGAACCAATAACCACCTCTATAACACTGTAAACACCAGGACTTGTTATTGTATCCAAATACACCATCTGTCCCTGTTCTGCTGATGTCTTTATATGAGACTGCTGTATAAACCCGCTCCCCACTCCACTCCACCTCCCAGTAACAGCGTCCAGATAGACCCTCTCTACACAGAACATGCCAGTAGTTAGTGAATCTGTCTGGATGAACAGGATATGGTTGGACTTGGTCTGTTCGTGTCACCTTTCTGTTCCCTTTAGACAGAGAGAGGATTGTGTGTGCTGTGTTTGGGTCCAGTGTGAGCTGACAGGAATCTGGGAGAAGAGCAGAGCAGAGACCAATGAGGGGAGTTAGAACAATAAGTGAAGTCAGATACTGTATCTACCCTGTCTTTGATTAGAGCACAGCAGAGATCAAATCAGAGAAATATGAGGAGTCAGATAGATACCCAGTCTTTGATTAGATCTACTATTGCTATATATTTCTAGAGGGATTGTTAGGAGTGTCAGTAAAAAGAGACTGTTAGTTACTTCAGAATAAAGAGACTCACATTGTAAGAACTGTTCTCTGGTCTTGGGCTCTGGAGGCAGTACAACATCCACTATATTCACTACAGACACACAAACACATTCACAGAGAGAGGGAATGTTATCATCACACCATATTCCACATGTTTATGACTAGTAGGGAACTTTCAATGGTCTAAAGTTGATGTTCTTATTATTTTCAACACACCTGTAGTGGAGATCTTGGTCCATTCTCCTTTAAGGACGTCTTCTAGTTTCTCTCTCAGTTCAGACACAGTCTTACTCACATCTCTAAAGTACTGAAGAGGACGGACAACGATGCTGGGTAAGTCTGAAGATACACTGGTACTGGAGAGAGACTGATAACTCTGGAGACAGAGACAGAGACAGAGACAGAGAGAGAGAGAGAGGGAGAGAGAGAGAGAGAGAGAGAGAGAGTGAGAGGGAGTAGAACCAAATGATTGAGAGTTTTAATTTCATATCACATGTATCAAGGCAATTGAGTTACCTGGAGGAAATGGATGTGATCCTCTGTGTGTGAGAGCTGCTCCAGCTCAGTGCTTCTCTTCCTCAGCTCAGCTATCTCCTGCTCCAGTTGCTCCAGGAGTCCTTCAGCTTGACTCACTTGAGCCTTCTCTTGGGCTCTGATCAGCTCCTTCACCTCAGAGCGCCTTCTCTCAATGGAGCGGATCAGCTCAGTAAAGATCTTATCACTGTCCTCCACTGCTGCCTGTGCAAAGCTCTGTTAAGAGAGAGAGAGAGACTGACTTGTCTTACTTTAATGAGCCATCCTCATTACACTAACACACCCACTCCTAAAAGCACATTGCGTGACACCACAACCTCTACACAATCACATTATCCAGTACCCAACACCACAGTACAATACACCAACCAGCACCACATTCCAACCGTCCATCCAACCCCTCCTCTCCAGCCGTACAGACAGCCCCCCTGAGCCCCCATACCTCCTGAAACATCTCCACACTGTTGATCATTTTGTACAACTCAAACTCAACCCTAAGGCGTCAACAGTAATGGCATTACCCTGGCAACACAGAAAAAACATGATGAACAGTCTGTCATTGCAGAAAACGGACACCCCTCCCCAACTCCCAGGTCAACCCGAGCCAACCAGCTATTGGTGTCCAGGGCTCCATGTAATACCCTCCACTGGACGACCCCTGACCTTTCCAGCACTGGGAGCTTATAGAGCACCCTCCACCTATACCCTGCCATGCTCTCAGCCCCCACAACCCCCTGCCACTGATGTCCCTTCACTCCCGCTAAGCTCCTGATGTGTCTAACCTTGATTTCTCTGTGACAGAGTTTGAAAGGATCCCAGGATCACAGAGTTCTGTCCTCTATAAATCAGAGTACAACTCCACAGCCTGCTGCCTCATCTCCTCACAGTTGTTGATGATCAGCACCTTCCCTCTGTATGCCACTTGGGAGATGAGCCACCTCCACTTCGTCAGCCTCGACACCACCGCTTGTGACACTCCTTCCCAGTTCTTCCTATCCCAACCCTCCGAGCCCAGATACACCCCAAGCATCTTGAGCCACTCACAGCCCCAATGCAACCCCCCTGGAAGCTGCGGAGGTGCCCTGTCCCTCCATGCCCCACATAACAGAGCCTCACTCTTGCCCCAGTTTCCCTAAGCAGAAGACGCCCCCTCGTACACCCTCAAACTATTCTCCAGGGCCTGTAGGTTCTGCTCATCCCTAACCAACACAGACGTCATCAGCGTATGCTGACACTGCTATGCCTGTCCCCAACCCTATGCCTGGCTCCCACACTCCCTGTAGTGTTTGAGCGTCCTGGTACACAGTACGTTTGAGTCTGTTAACGAGGACCTTGGTAAAGACCTTATAGTCCAAACAGAGCAATGCCACAGGCCTCCAGTTCTTTATGTCGCTCAAATCCCTATTTTGGGCAGAGAGTCAAAGCCTCCCGTCTACAGCTTAGCGACAGCTCCCCCACCCCGACGCACTCACGCAACACACGTCCTGTCCACTAACTTCCCAGACCTTTTATAAAAAACAATCAGAGGCAGACCGTCTGAGAGACGGCAGCTGAGAGTTTGTGAAAGGCCAGGGAAATGTCTATTTGATTTCTCTGTGACAGAGAGAGTTTGGAAAGGTATGTGAGCAGAACCTGAGAAAACCCAGGATAATAATATTAATAATAATAATAATATGCCATTTAGCAGACGCTTTTATCCAAAGCGACTTACAGTCATGTGCATACATTTTTACATATGGGTGGTCCCGGGGATCGAACCCACTACCCTGGCATTACAAGCGCCATGCTCTACCAATTGAGCTACAGAGGACCACAGAGTTCTGCCCTCTATAAAATCAGAGTACACCTCCACACCCTCATCTCCTCACAACAGAAGTTACCCACCCATCAGGCTCCCTCCTCTCCCCACAACAGAAGTTACCCACCCATCAGGCTCCCTCATCTCCTCACAACAGAAGTTACCCACCCATCAGGCTCCCTCATCTCCCCACAACAGAAGTTACCCACCCATCAGGCTCCCTCATCTCCCCCACAACAGAAGTTACCCACCCATCAGGCTCCCTCATCTCCCCCACAACAGAAGTTACCCACCCATCAGGCTCCCTCATCTCCCCCACAACAGAAGTTACCCACCCATCAGGCTCCCTCATCTCCCCACAACAGAAGTTACCCACCCATCAGGCTCCCTCCTCTCCCCCACAACAGAAGTTACCCACCCATCAGGCTCCCTCATCTCCCCCACAACAGAAGTTACCCACCCATCAGGCTCCCTCATCTCCCCACAACAGAAGTTACCCACCCATCAGGCTCCCTCATCTCCCCACAACAGAAGTTACCCACCCATCAGGCTCCCTCATCTCCCCCACAACAGAAGTTACCCACCCATCAGGCTCCCTCATCTCCCCACAACAGAAGTTACCCGCCCATCAGACAAACGTAAAACAAGGGATTTTCTTGGTTTCCCCACTCTGTTTTTCCAACCCCTCTGGTGAAACAGAGAACTGAGCCCCGTACTATAATATAATATAATGTGCCATTTTGCAGACAATTTTATCCAAAGCGACTTACAGTCATGCGTGCATATATATATATTTGTTTTGTTGTTGTGTATGGGTGGTCCCGGGGATCGAACCCACTACCCTGGCGTTACAAGCGCCGTGCTCTACCAGCTGAGCTACAGAGGACCAGGTGCAGACACATTTATGAAAGCAAAGACAAGGTCATTATTTGGGCTCTAAACACTAACAACCTACCCTTACACACCTCTTTTGCCACCCCTGCACTAAGATTTCTGCCATGGCATTTAAATGTTTTTGGTTTACATATTCCCCCAGTCTTTGCCGCCGTTCATGTTAAGGAAGTCTAACCGTGAAATCTCCATAAGAGGTGGGAGGGAAATCACCACAATCAGAACCCAGTAGAGAAGCCCATAAAGCCGCCATGCCAGAAAAAACCATCAATTTAAGTAGATTCTGAAGACATGCCCTTAAGAACCCATGACCCATTTTCTCAGCCTATACCACTTCCTGGGTGAGAGGACACTAAACCCCTCATTCTTCATCACGTGTTGTACTGACCTTACAAACCTTCCACGATCAATAAAATAAGACTCCAGCAGAACCTTCTTTTTCCCCTTTAGTCTCCATCAGGAACCTAGAAAGTTCTCTCACCGTATATACTGGGCCCTCAGCCTGACTGGCTGTCAGCTCTGGATCCAATGAGCCGTCTGAAAACGAGACCGCCTTGTCCTCCGCTCACGCAGACTCACCTCCCCCCTCTTCCTCCTCCTCCATTGGCAAGGTACTGTCCTCCTCCTCCCCAGTCTCTGCCCCCCTGCACTTCCCCCCTGATCAGAGCCTCTTCCCCAATAACAGGCAATATTTGCCTTCGCCCAGCGGAGTCTCTGTTACTACAGAAACCTGCCTCAGCTCATGTAGCCCAGCTGCAACCCTCCCCACCACCGCTTTCTCCACGGCCTGCGCACCACCACTTGGCCATTCACTACTCTCCTCCCTCCTGGTACCACCACCACTTGACCCTGCTCTACTCTCCTCCCTCCTGGTACCACCACCACTTGACCCTGCTCTACTCTCCTCCTTCCTGGTACCACCACAACTTGACCCTGCTCTACTCTCCTCCTTCCTGGTACCACCACCACTTGACCCTGCTCTACTCTCCTCCCTCCTGGTACCACCACCACTTGACCCTGCTCTACTCTCCTCCCTCCTGGTACCACCACCACTTGACCCTGCTCTACTCTCCTCCCTCCTGGTACCACCACCACTTGACAACTTTCATGTTTTGAAATTATACTTCATTACTATAATGATTATCAATACGCCTGAACATTAATTCAGTCACCTCTGGTCGACAAAAACGTATTTTCCTAGTACATTAATTGTCAAATTCATCAACCAGCATCGAGCACTCTGCCTTCTCAGGCAAGCGAGGGGCATGTTGAGGTAAATATGCTAACCGCCAAGGTTGCATTATGTCATTTATTGGTGGGCTGGAAGATGCAGTGTTTTTTCTTTTCTATTCAGAGGCTATTTACTCCCAATATGAGATAATTTTATATAGAAGGTTTTTATAATGCATGTTTACTAGGGTTGAGGTTAGCGCATCTGAGTAGGGATTATTTGGGTTCAATACCTGTCCTACCTATCAATCATATTGCTGCTTGTAGCCTATAACTGATGATCCCAACACTAGAAACACCCAAAACTATCTGTGCTAGCAAACCCTGTGTTCCACCCCTCCCCTGTGTAACCTTGAAGTTTGTTAAGAAACAAACACTTGTCTACGAAAAGAGACATGTTTAACGGATTCCGCTTGGCACCCAGCCGAGAGCACACGGAAACCACTTGCAAATTTACCAAAACTAACCAACTACTTGCGGTCTGTTCGGAAGCAATAAACGGAGGCAGATTAGCCACCACAACTCTTATCGAAAGAGGCGACATCTGCACCAACACACCCCTCACAACAAGACAAACCTTTTTCATTAACACAACCACCGCCTTGTTCATTCTGGATGCAGAGTCCAGATGTTCCGCTCCAACCTGTTCGCCGACCATGAGCAAAACTTCCTCCACACCTTTCTCCGGAACGGACCCGAAGCGACAGCGTTTCTTCTCCACTCGGTTGAGGCCATCACGCCGCCCTAACAAACTACCCCTACTCCCCCCTCAACTCTAAACGATAAACAGTGGAAACCAATAAACAAACCCTCAAACCATGAGAAAATACATTCAGAAAATACGCAAGAACCAAAAGAAAAAAGAATAGTAGCCCTCCTCACGAACCACAAATCTCTCACAGCAACAACTTCTTCTTCTATGATATAATGGCGGTCCACAAACCAACGTTAAAGGTGCATGCCGCCACCTACTGTGCTGGAGTGTGTGGTCAATCACGGTTTCCAACATTTCTAAATCCTCCTACCTAACTCAGTACTTCTGAGAAAATAAAGAAGAGCCCTACTAACTTCTAATAGACCCTCCCCCATCCCCAAAATCCCTTCCAAACCCCCCCAACCCCGTCCAACCTCAATGACCCTACACTTCAATCTTTCCCTCTCTTCAACATACTTACAACAATATAACAACACATGCTCCACCGTTTCATCAACGTACCCTCCAGACACAAATCATTCCCATGCTTGCCAACCAGATGTAATGACGAGTTCAATGTACAATGTCCTACGCGCAATCAAGTAAACACCACCTCTTCCTTCCTAATCTGACTTTTGAATCTTGGTCCATCGACCTTTCTGTAAAACTGTAAACTATTCATATAAATGCCGGCCCTTGTGCTCAGAGTACCATCTCTTCTGCCACACATCTATCAAAATGGCTCTGATCTTACATTTGGCCTCACCTCTACCCAGTGGAACATTAATATAAATTATATCTTGTTTCAAAGATCTTTTAGCTAACTGGTCTACAATTTCATTCCCTTCCACACCAGAATGTGCTGGGACCCAGCAGAATGTCACTACTACCCCCATTCTCTCAATTCTCCATAATAACATTAATACCTCCAATAGCAGGTCACTCCTATTATATTTACCAGATGATAAACTATTCAATACAGACAGAGAATCTGAGTATACTATAATTCTAACAGGTTGTACGTCCTCCAACCACTGGAGGGCAACTATTATCACCAACAGTTCAACTGAGTATACTGACAGTTCATCTGTTAGTCTTCTACATATCTGCACATCAAATTCAGGAACGTAAATGCCTGCTCCTGTGAGCCCACTATCTGGGTCCTTGGATCCGTCTGTGAAAAGCAGTAAAAATGCATAAAAACCTCTACCAAT
This sequence comes from Coregonus lavaretus, assembly GCF_964263955.1. Classification (NCBI taxonomy): domain Eukaryota; kingdom Metazoa; phylum Chordata; class Actinopteri; order Salmoniformes; family Salmonidae; genus Coregonus; species Coregonus lavaretus. The sequence continues at coordinate 9,715 of NW_028162374.1, read as the reverse complement.
GTAATTGTCAACCAGTTTCACTATATCACTGACTTCTGACCAATCTTTCCGTTTCTCTACCAAGGTTAGATCAACAACAGGGTCTGGGAGTAACCATGGAGGAACATCCCCTATCACCACAGAAGGGCCAACCTCCAACTCCCTCAAACCACTCTCATCAGCAAGCTTTCCAACTGTCCAACCAAAACCACTGCCTTGTCTACTAGTATATTCCCAACAGTCATCTAGAACAGTAGCAGTGGGATGCTCAACCTCACAGCCTTTCAACCCAATAAGATAATGACCATTTTTTACTCTGTATATCCAAAGGCATCTCACCTGCCTCCACCAGTAAGGCACATACAGATGTTGATTTAAAAGCACCAATACATATCCATAAAACTTTATTCTGGATTCTGTCTTTGCCGCTGTTCCATAAAATATACACTCATAATCAATTGTCGTCCTGATCAGAGCTCTATAAATATCCATCAACGATTGGTTATGAATGGGGTGCTGTCAGACAGAGACCCACACAACCAACTACTGCAAAAGTGATGGAATGAGAGAGGCAGAGACACTGTACATAGCGTAACATAACATTTCTTCTTCTTTGGAGTTTAACGGCGGTTGGTATCCAATATGTTGCATTACCGCCCCCAACTGGACCATAATATCAATCCATTTTACTATGTGATACAAAATGGGAAAAGGGGAAATTAAAATAATTTTAAAAAACACCCTTCCAACTAACCCTACACTCATTAAATACCCACTACCCCATTCCACTACTTTGACCCTATCTGCTCCTGCACCATGCCAACGGCCTGGGAGGACGGGACAACACCACTCAACACACCCTGTAACTCTTCTGAAGTCAAATCTTGTATGCCCAAATACTTCTCTGCAGCTGCCACCACAATATCTATTTTCTGTGATTTACGTTCCATTTCTGCGGTACAGTTGATAACCATTGCTATGAACTCTAAGAAGCTAACTTTACTGAAGCATATATCACTCGTTGGCCTATCCCTCTGTGCTGGCACAGATCTACTACTCACAGGGATCCTCTCAGGATCTCTCACCCTTGACCCATCCTCCTCTACTTTCTTCACTGCCTCAGCATACGACACCTTCTGCACTACTCTGACTCTAGCCACCTCAACCTGCCTCTCTCGCACCGGACACTTCAGATCCCCAGCAACATGGGCATCCCAACAGTTGACACACACAACTTTATCCACCGAAACTACACAATCCTCTATCCCATGCCCTCCTGCACACTTCCCACATCTTGGATCTCCCTCCTACAAACTGCTGACCATAAACGTTGCACCTGAAACAAAGCAGTGGATTCGGCACAAAGCTCTAACAGGATAACTGATATATCCACCATGACTTTGTCGGGTAAAGACTCAAACCTCAAAAGGACTGACAGTGACTCCTCTGTTTCACCACGCTCACCACCGGGTCTGCGTTGCACCAAACGGCGGGCATCACAAACACCAGGAAGCTTAAACTTGAATTGCTCCACCTCCACACTTAACGCTACCCCAGAAATCACTCCTTTCAATGGTGCCCTGTTCCTAAGAGCAAAGCAAGAAACAGATCTTGACCCAAGTTGCGTGACACGGAGCGCCCACTCCCTCTGGTCAGAAGAAACACAAACAAATATCACAAGTCCACTACAGGTTACCTTCACTGATTCAACTGCACCCAACTCCTTTCCCACCCACCCTGAAACTACAAATGGATCTGCCAAAAGGAATGGATCCACGTTCTCCTACAATGTAACTCCTACTGCACCAGATTCTTCTTTATCATGTCCATTGATGCCAGGCTCTGGTTCTGAGCTCTTCACCACACCTTCTACCTCACTTAACTCTCCCTCATTCATTTCCATTTCACCTCCAGAACTCGGTCTGGCTCACTCTGTTTGCACTTGAGTTATAACATTTGATTTTGATTTATTTTTATGTCTCTATTCCTTTTAAACTTTTGTGAGTGTAACGTTTACTATTAATTTCTGATTTGTTTATTATTTATTTCACTTGCTTTGGTAATGTAACATATGTTTCCAATGCCAATAAAGCCCATTTAATTGAATGGAGAGAGAGAGCTCCCTGTTAATGTATAGCAGACATGAGTCGCTCATGGTTACTCATGGTTATGTGAAGAGGTAGAGCCGCTTGCGACTTTAAATCAGTCAGAACAATAGGGAATGTCCTTTTGGTCAAGATGATGGTTTCTCCCGCAGTAGACCCGGGTTCATTACCCGTCAGTTACATTAAGCAGTCTATTCTCTGAAAGGGGTCCAGACAGCCTGTTCCCAACAGTGGAGCCAGTGGGATTGGAGACGGGCCCCTCTCTCTCTCTCTCTGACTGGAGGAGAGAAGTGAAATGGTGTGTCTCCTCTGGTCAACAATACTCACCTTGAGAGACTCCACAGCCTGTTGGAGCTCCTTCAGGTCCTTCTCTCTCTCCTGGAATCTCTGCTGGACTTTCTGCTGACTCATCCCCAGCTGCCTCTGTGGAGAATCACTCTTCAATGAGCTATCAAGCTTTATTTGTCCATTAGATCAATAGTATAGTAATGGGACATAGGGCCCATAGAAGATAGGGATTAAAATGTTGAGGAAGTGTCTGTGTGAAATTATATTATTATATTGTTATGTGAATGATTATAGTTTTAACAGTGCACAAAACAGGGGAGCTGATTGGGTGTTTGATAACGAATGATAATGGTGTTTGACTTTAGAAAATGGTGATACATTTGGAGAATCTGGGTTAGCATATCTATATAATCAAGGTTTGTGTTCATATTTGTTCTGCCGTGGATCGATATCATTTGAATGATCTCATATTCAAACAGCCTTAGTTCCTACTGTATCTTTAATTCTTTGTTTATCAGACAGTCACCAACAAGTAGTTCTGGTCTTACCTGTTTCTCAGTCCTCTCTGCTGCAGCTGACACTGTATTATGGCCTTTATGTTCATCCATCACACACTGATAACAGATACACTGCTGATCGCTACGACAGTAAACCTCCAGCAGTTTGTCATGATGAGAGCAGATCTTCTCCTGTAGTTGTGCGGTGGCTTTGACCAGCTTGTGCTTCTTGAAAGCAGGAGATTCATAGTGAGGTTGGAGGTGAGTCTCACAGTAAGAGGCCAGACACACCAGACAGGACATGAGGGCTTTCTGCTTTCTGGTCCCAGTGCAGACATCACACGCCACATCTCCAGGTCCAGCATAGCACAGAGCAGGAGGGGGAGCAGCCTGGAGTCCTGTCTTCTTCAGTTTCTCCACCACTTCAGCCAACATGGTATTTTTCCTCAGATTAGGCCTTGGAGTGAAGGTCTCTCTGCACTGAGGACAGCTATAGACCCCTTTCAGAACATCCTGATCCCAGCAGCCCTCAATACAGCTTCTACAGTAACTGTGTCCACAGGCAGTAGTGACCGGCTCCTTCAGTAGATGCAGACAGACAGAACAACAGAACTGGTCCTGGTCCAGCAGAACTCCCTGCTGAGCCATTTGGATGGTTGTTCACTCTCACACAGACGACACAGAGACTCAGATCAGTTTAGTTTCCTCAGAAGTGAGTTTGTGGGAGGGCGAGGACTTTCTGGATCTGCCAGATAGGTGAGGTTAGAGGGAGGGAGGGAGGGAGGGACAGAGAGAGAACTGCGTTCAACGTGGAGAGGGAGACAAATATTTTAGTTTCTAGGTTAGGGCCCTTCATTTGGAATAAATCTAACAAATATGAGTTGTTAGAATATATAAAGGGTAACAGTTCCTATGAAGTACATATTATAATTATTTTAATAAGCTTCATAATGCCTTATAATACACTTATGTGTTATAACACTGATTATAAGTGTCTATAATAATTAATAAGTGGTTGTAATGGGGGGGTTTGATATTGATACAATATACTGTAGTTTAAATGAATACTGTATGTATTGACTGATCATTGAGAATGAGGTAATACTTTACATTACAGTGTGGTTATTGCTGTTAGGCCTAGGGTCAGGGTTAGAGTTACTACATTCAGCAGTAACCCTAACCCTAGCCATATCTAGGACTAAAAAGAGAAGACGTTTTATAATCAGAGTTCTTTGTATCTGTTCTTAGTCAGACAGAAACCCCCCACATCTTATAGGTGGACGGGGTTATGAACATATCCAATGAATTGTTTTCTGCAACCAGATGAAATGAAACTGCCTTTCAGCAGGAAAAGCTTCTCTAATAATCCTAACCATTGCTGGGTGTCTTCAGAGACTGAGGTATAGAGACACACTGTCAAGTCAAAACATCTGGCTGTGCTTTCATGTCAAAACATTTATTATTTTCTATTCATAAAATTATATTGTATTATATTCTTTGATAATATATTATATCCATAGGCTCCACTCTGTATAGTGTTAATGATGACTGTTTGTTCTGTACATTGATTGAATGGTTAGGACTATCTCACTGTATTCACTGTTTAAATCCCAAGAGACCAGGAGACCTAAAGGAAGCCTTCAACACTGTATCCCTTCATCCAGTCATAGTAAACAACCTCTGTCTGTCTGTCTGTACGTCTGTATGTCTGTAAACACAGCTAACTTTTCTGCGGTGGTTGTTGTTGCTATCAGTGCTGCACAGCTATTTTCAGGTCTCTCCAGAGATGGTCGATCGGGTTCAACTCCAGGATCTGGCTGGACCACTCAAGGACATTCAGAGACTTGTCCCGAAGCCAAAAACCTGTTTTCGCTTTGTCATTATGTGGTATTGTGGGTAGAGTGATGAGGAAAATGTTTTATTTAATCAATTTTAGAATAAGGCTGTAACGTAATAAAATGTTGAAAAAGTCAAAGGGTGACCTAGCAACTGGGTCTGTTTTAATGTCATGCTCGGTTGACCTAGCAACTGGGTCTGTTCTAATGTCATGCTTGGTTGACCTAGCAACTGGGTCTGTTTTAATGTCATGCTTGGTTGACCTAGTAACTGGGTCTGTTTTTATGTCATGCTTGGTTGACCTAGCAACTGGGTCTGTTTTAATGTCATGCTTGGTTGACCTAGCAACTGGGTCTGTTTTAATGTCATGCTTGGTTGACCTAGCAACTGGGTCTGTTTTAATGTCATACTTGGTTGACCTAGCAACTGGGTCTGTTTTAATGTCATGCTTGGTTGACCTAGCAACTGGGTCTGTTTTAATGTCATGCTTGGTTGACCTAGCAACTGGGTCTGTTTTAATGTCATGCTTGGTTGACCTAGCAACTGGGTCTGTTTTAAGGTCATGCTTGGTTGACCTAGCAACTGGGTCTGTTTTAATGTCATGCTTGGTTGCCCTAGCAACTGGGTCTGTTTTAATGTCATGCTTGGTTGACCTAGCAACTGGGTCTGTTTTAATGTCATGCTTGGTTGACCTAGCAACTGGGTCTGTTTTAAGGTCATGCTTGGTTGACCTAGCAACTGGGTCTGTTTTAATGTCATGCTTGGTTGCCCTAGCAACTGGGTCTGTTTTAATGTCATGCTTGGTTGCCCTAGCAACTGGGTCTGTTTTAATGTCATGCTTGGTTGACCTAGCAACTGGGTCTGTTTTAATGTCATGCTTGGTTGACCTAGCAACTGGGTCTGTTCTAATGTCATGCTTGGTTGACCTAGCAACTGGGTCTGTTTTAATGTCATGCTTGGTTGACCTAGCAACTGGGTCTGTTTTAATGTCATGCTTGGTTGCCCTAGCAACTGGGTCTGTTTTAATGTCATGCTTGGTTGACCTAGCAACTGGGTCTGTTTTAATGTCATGCTTGGTTGCCCTAGCAACTGGGTCTGTTTTAATGTCATGCTTGGTTGCCCTAGCAACTGGGTCTGTTTTAATGTCATGCTTGGTTGACCTAGCAACTGGGTCTGTTTTAATGTCATGCTTGGTTGACCTAGCAACTGGGTCTGTTTTCATGTCATGCTTGGTTGACCTAGCAACTGGGTCTGTTTTAATGTTATGCTTGGTTGACCTAGCAACTGGGTCTGTTTTAATGTCATGCTTGGTTGACCTAGCAACTGGGTCTGTTCTAATGTCATGCTTGGTTGACCTAGCAACTGGGTCTGTTTTAATGTCATGCTTGGTTGACCTAGCAACTGGGTCTGTTTTAATGCCATGCTTGGTTACCCTAGCAACTGGGTGTGTTTTAATGTCATCCTTAGTGTAGGTTATTTTATGGCGTTTACATACTGTAAACTCAATTTTTCCTTATTAAATTATTCTATAATATGTAGAGTATTTATTACATATTATATTATATGATTACATATCACTGTATTATAGCCCAACAATGAGACATACGTGGAGTATCATTTCTTACTCGGCAGGATCCGTCCACGTAAGAGAGAGACAGAGAGAGAGAGAGAGAAAGAGAGAGAGAGAGAGAAAGAGAGAGAGAACTGTCCACAATGTTAATAGGAACAAAGATTTGTGTTCCTAGGTTAGGGCCCTTAATATGGAATACATTAAATAGAGTGGTTAGAATATATAAAGGGTAACAGTTTCTATGAAGTACATCCAGTCGTCTGAAAAAGTTTGGGCACCCCTCCGAGGCTGCATAATAATTTACTCTGTCGTCACAGAAAATGATCACAGTGGCATGCCATTCATTTTGTAATAAAAGCTGAGTAATGGGCTATTGTCCAGACAAAGATTTTTAGTGTAGCAATATTAAGTTGTATGAAATTAAATCAGATGTGAAAAATAGGCTATGCCTCAGCCCAATAGGGAATGTCCTCTTGGTGTAACGGTCAAGCTGTTGCTTTCTCCCGCGGTAGACCTGGTTCATATCCCGTCGGTTACATTAAGCAGTCTATTCTCTGAAAATAGTCCAGACAGCATGTACCCAACAGTGAGGTCAGTGGGATTGGAGAGAGTCCCCTCTCCCTCTCTCTGTCTCCTCCCGAGTATCATTTCTTACTCGGCAAGATCCGTCCACGTTTTCGGAGGGCTCCTGGCAAGCGGGGAGTCGCCGACCCGCGTTCAATGTGCCGGTCCGCTTAGCGAGTGCGTCCCGCACGCCCCCATGTCTTCTTTTTTTTCATTTTTATATTTTTGAAAAAATAATTTTTCATATTTTTTTTTCTGCTTCAAAGTAGATTAAGTGAAGCTTCACCTCCATTCAGGCAGTTATCACACCCCCCCACCCGGATTCGACCCCACTGGTCATTTAAAGACGTGTTTGGCTACGGGCACGTGGTAAGTTATGCGTTCACCTGGTAGTCGTCTTTTTTTTCATTTTCATATTTATGAAAAAATATATATATATTTTTTTTTTGTAGTCATTTAGCAGACACTCTTATCCAGAGCGACTTACAGTTAGTGATGCATATTTTCTTCATATTTTTTATTTTTTTTTATATATATTTTATTCTAGCTTTATAAAAAAAAAACGGATAAAAACCTGGTTTTCTAATATGTACGGGTTCATGAGGGTTGCCTAATCACACATGTGACATTTTGGAAGGATGTGACCTTTTTAAGCCTTCGAAACAGCACCTATGACCACAATGTAAGGCACTTCCGGTTGTCACAGGAAGCTGTAATTAAACACATATCCTCATTGGGACAAGCTCTTACAGAATCCTGAGTTTCAGGTCAATCCGTGAAAAACTAAACTTTTTACAGAGGGTTGAATGTAGCGTTTTCACTATCTGCTGGTGGATACATCTAAACCATGTTTAGGGTCAATCTTCCCACTTCCGGTTGCTCCAGGAAGCTTAAACTCAACACAGGTAATCCTTATAGTGGCCTGATGGGTTGACAAAGAAGACAGTTTGATATGGCAATATAAACCCACATAGGCATCAAGTTGAAGTTAGGGCAGCAGGCAATGTATTTCTATGGAATAGAGTTCACGGTCAACTGTTTGAATAAATGCACCCTGTTTTCACTGTTAAGGATTAATTCCACATGGTCATGGGTAGGCTTGCACAGATCGGGAGAACCTTAGGAGCGTTCCTGTGGTTGAAATGTTTTTCTATCCTTACCGGATCTAATGCTCTCACCCAAAAGCACCTCAAATTTAAGACCAGGCTTCATTTTGTGCCTTGTCCTGAGACCTTTCTGGATGTCTATATTTTAGCCCAAAAAACGTCAGAGCCTGCTGATCTTCACATATGTTGCTCTTTATATGCCCCCCAACCATAATCTGGAAATATATTAATTTCAGACTTCTGGACATAAAACTTACATATTGTGTAAACCACACACAGACATGTGAAATCCCTTAGCTAGATGAGCCTCAAACATCAGAGCAATGGCCTAGGCGACAACACCTTGGGTGGGCAATTGTCTTCCAAATGAATGTTCATATATAACACGCCATTCTCCAAATCAATATTTCTATATAACATGCCATTCTCCTTGCATTATGCTGTTGGGTCAGGGAGGAGGGAGGTTGCAATGCTGGGAAAAACACCTCCACAGCAGATCAACACAGCATTGCAACATTTTTCGAATGAAAGTAACAGCGCCCTTGGGCACCCCTGTAGTTTATTTTTAGTCATTTAGCAGACATTCTTATCCAGAGTGACTTAATATATTTTTTGTGTAATTATTTTTTTCATACCTGCCCCCCAGTGGGAATCAAACCCTAAACCCTGGCATTGCAAATACCATGCTCTACAAACTGAGCCTCCTCATCCCTGCCACAATTCAGACTACTGGACATAATTATAATTCCTATCTAAACCTAACGGCTTGTGAAACCCCCACACAGAGGTGTGAAATCCCTCAACTTGAGGAGCTTCAAACATCAGAACAATGGCCTGACAACACCTGAGACATTTTTTAGGAAGATGGCATCATCTGGTTCTATTGCCAACATGATTAGCTAAGTTATAAAAAAGTATATTACAGAGTTAGGCTTTCACAATAACATTCCTGGAAACAGATTGTAATTTTGATGCGCATAGGAATCATGAGTGCATTCAGGTGCGTATGCCACGGCTAAGTTTATTCACAGTAGACAAACAGGCTCATTCTGTTCAGAATAACCCAGGGTATGACGTCATGTCATCTTGTAACTATACATCAAATATAGTGATCATAAATGTTGACACTGTATTTGACATGAGTTTTATAATAAGACAATTTGAAGTGCACATTTGGACTCATGGGTGTTTTGCTTGCTTGTATGACATCAAAGCAGTATTTATTATAGTCCTCAACGTCTCATCTTTCAAAATACATTTAGTCCTCTGAAGCGTAGAGCCTGTGGTCTGAAGTCATGTATAGCATGTTACTGTACAGCCACTGCGTACCAATTTAGGCGTTTATCAGTGCCATTTTCAACCTGTATACTTTAAAGGGCTACATACAAATTGTGCAACAATATTGCATTTTTAAAAGCCTGTTATATTAAATGAAGTGCCCTTTAATATAGACCACATGTAAAATTCAATAAATCAGATTTTTTTATATGAATAAAGACTTGCAAAAGTGCTAAAATTCTGCATTTTGGCATGTCCCTCTGTGCACCCTCTGTGACTTCTAGGACTATTTTAACCCACTTAACCCCAGAATTCCCCCAAGTTTTCAGGATCATTGTAAAGCCCTAGTTATTCTGTTGCTTTGACAAAGTCATTTCGGGAGATTGTGATTTATTTAATGTGATTAGTGATTCATTTTAAAGGGGCAATCAGCAGATGCAACATCCATTGATTCTTGAAGAATATAACCTATAAATGAAGAGTGAAAACAGT